>NC_134829.1:55703275-55962559 GCF_004210375.1 Tachypleus tridentatus | reverse complement strand
CATGTTTAGATGTATTAACTGTGTATAGATGTATGAATCATGTTTAGATGTATTAACTGTGTATAGACGTATGAATCATGTTTAGATGTATTAACTGTGTATAGACGTATGAATCATGTTTAGATGTATTAACTGTGTATAGATGTATGAATCATGTTTAGATGTATTAACTGTGTATAGACGTATGAATCATGTTTAGATGTATTAACTGTGTATAGACGTATGAATCATGTTTAGATGTATTAACTGTGTATAGATGTATGAATCATGTTTAGATGTATTAACTGTGTATAGACGTATGAATCATGTTTAGATGTATTAACTGTGTATAGATGTATGAATCATGTTTAGATGTATTAACTGTGTATAGATGTATGAATCATGTTTAGATGTATTAACTGTGTATAGATGTATGAATCATGTTTAGATGTATTAATCGTGTATAGATGTATGAATCATGTTTAGATGTATTAACTGTGTATAGATGTATGAATCATGTTTAGATGTATTAACTGTGTATAGATGTATGAATCATGTTTAGATGTATTAACTGTGTACAGACGTATGAATCATGTTTAGATGTATTAACTGTGTATAGATGTATGAATCATGTTTAGATGTATTAATCGTGTATAGATGTATGAATCATGTTTAGATGTATTAACTGTGTATAGATGTATGAATCATGTTTAGATGTATTAACTGTGTACAGACGTATGAATCATGTTTAGATGTATTAACTGTGTATAGATGTATGAATCATGTTTAGATGTATTAACTGTGTATAGATGTATGAATCATGTTTAGATGTATTAACTGTGTATAGATGTATGAATCATGTTTAGATGTATTAACTGTGTACAGACGTATGAATCATGTTTAGATGTATTAACTGTGTATAGATGTATGAATCATGTTTAGATGTATTAATCGTGTATAGACGTATGAATCATGTTTAGATGTATTAATCGTGTATAGACGTATAAATCATGTTTAGATGTATTAATCGTGTATAGATGTATTAATCGTGTGTAGATGTATTAATCGTGTATAGATGTATGAATCATGTTTAGATGTATTAATCGTGTGTAGATGTATGAATCATGTTTAGATGTATTAACTGTGTATAGACGTATGAATCATGTTTATGTGTATTAACTGTGTATAGACGTATGAATCATGTTTATGTGTATTAACTGTGTATAGATGTATGAATCATGTTTAGATGTATTAATCGTGTATAGATGTATGAATCATGTTTAGATGTATTAACTGTGTATAGATGTATGAATCATGTTTAGATGTATTAATCGTGTATAGATGTATGAATTATGTTTAGATGTATTAATCGTGTATAGATGTATGAATCATGTTTAGATGTATTAATCGTGTGTAGATGTATGAATCATGTTTAGATATATTAACTGTGTATAGACGTATGAATCATGTTTAGATGTATTAATCGTGTATAGATGTATTAATCGTGTGTAGATGTATTAATCGTGTATAGATGTATGAATCATGTTTAGATGTATTAATCGTGTGTAGATGTATGAATCATGTTTAGATGTATTAACTGTGTATAGACGTATGAATCATGTTTATGTGTATTGATATACATATAAATTAATACCTCTATTCTTTTACACGAACATGAATACATAAAATGTTAAATTTATAATCAAGTTTTTTTTTTAATGTTATCCGTATTTTAGTTTTAGTCTATAACTGTTATAATGACTTTTGCGGAATCCTTAAAGATACGAACCTAATTCGTGCACATGATGCTAAACAGAAGATTGAACAATTTTAATATACTTCAGAAACTGATTCCAACACGTACTTTGACCCATAATTTCTGTGAACCTCTGACCACTTGTGTGGGCCAAGCGTGTTAAGGCGTGCGACTCGTAATCTGAGGGTAGCGGGTTCGTATCCTCGTCGCGCCAAACATGCTGGTCCTTTCAGCTGTGGGGTATTATAATGTTACGATCAATCCCACTATTCGTTGGTAAAATAGTAGCCCAAGAGTTGGCGGTGGATGGCGATGACTAGCTGCCTTCCCTCTAGTCTTACACTGCTAAAGAGGGACGGCTAACGCGTAGTCCACGTGCAGCTTTACACGAAATTTAAAAACAAACAGTTTCATATTTTGCTCGCAAGATGAGAACATTTATACATAGATTAAATTTTTTTTTTCACATGTTACTTCTTATGTGACCAGTCAAATGCTTTTAACAAATATTTAAAACCATGTTTTATTTTTGATACCAGATGTCTCTGTTCAGAAATGAAAACTCTTAAAGCAGCAGATTAATTTAAGAGAGAGCTATTTTGAACCCAAATTGTTTTCCTTATCTACCTTCAAGCTGTGGTATTAAAATATGTGATAATTGGTTTATCTACTGTAAAAACATAGTCTATTAAATGATTATCTTGCCGATACTGAAGTCAATGTTCCAAGATATTTAATTATATTGACTACATATTCATTCACTATTGCCTAGTGGTTATCATTCTGGACGATGAATCCACAGGTTCATGGTTCGCATCCCCTTGCCAGAAAACCGTCCTACGCTTTTAAAGCCGTAGGAGTTTTAATATAAAGTTTTGGCCAGAGTGTTTGCAAACTGTTCAGTATTGATGGAATGTGTATGGAGTAGTTATTCAGTAAATGTCTAATCAGTAACACAATAGGTAGTGTACGATCGAAAAAAATCGAGTATGCGTTGTTATTCTGACCTGTAAAAAACAGACAAACACACCTAATTTGCGTAAAGGGTATATTTTTAGTATAACCTTATTCGAAACAGTTCAAGGACTTGTTCAGAAAATTTATTTGCACTTGGTATAGAGTCATGCCTCGTCACGTGCCGGAAGTTATAGGTTGTTAAAATGCTCGACTTTCCAGAAATGGTATGAAGGAAAAAGACATTACCAGAACATTAGGATACCCCAGTTGTACTGTATCCAGAATCTTGAAACGTCATCGGACCACACGAAACGTTGTTCTAGGAAAGTCTACTGATAGACGCCGACAAAATGCTGCCCGAAACGACCGTGTTTTGATCAGGTTTACAGGTCGAGGTTGACATTAGTCTTATAACACCTTCCGACAAGAATGACATAAACACATGCATTCCAAGGAATCTATAAGAACAGTGATTAGGAGGGTCACTAAACATGGTTCTTTTGGGAGAAGAGCTATATAAAAACTGATATTAACCAGAATTCACTATCGTCACCGTGTTACTTGAACAAGACAACATAACAACTTAGTGTTAGGACACCGGCGTCTTTGTAGAAGAGTTCTGTTTCTGGCTTGTTAAAGCTGATGGTAGGATTTATGTTCATTGCTTGCCTGGAAAGCAAACGAGGAAAGACTACCTTATCCACAAGGAACACACACGAGGTGGTGCAGTATATACTTGGGCAGTTATTCACCATGATAAAAAAATTGCTCTTCATATCGTCTAGGTAAACGCCAGTGTTTCCTACAAGCATCATATAGACAAGCTATTTCTGTCCTATGCTAGAGCAAGGTTTGGCAATAATTCTGTATCCTAAGATGACAATGCGATGATAGTGTGCATATTGTTCAGGATTATCCTGACCAGAAGGACGTCAAAAGATTGTCATGGCCAACAAACTGTCCAGATTGTAATCCAACTGAGAACTGTTGGGAAGAAATGAGTCGGAAATTAGTAGCCTCGATCTTAAACAAACTACTGTAACTGAGTTGCAGAGTCTTCTGGTGACAGATTGAGACGAAATAATTGTGGATTACATAAATATCCCAATCGACGTCATGGTACGTTACCTTGCGGTGGTTATTAGAGCAGAAGGAGGTCCAACCAATTGCTGAGTGTTTAGTATAAACTGATATAAGATTAAAGACGCTGTCTTTAGTAATATGATGTTATATCTTGTCATTATATACGTTTTAGTTATGTTTTCTTCTGATACATTAAATGATGAATTAACATCTTTTTACAAGAGTTTCATAAAATTGTTTGCTGTTATAATAAACCGTTCATCATACCCATAAAACCTCTTTCATTATACAAGTCCAATATAACATACATTCCTCAGTTTGACAGCGGTAAGTGTATTTGTATTTCATCTTTCAAAATATGTAAATATTTTGGCTAAATTAATCAAGAACGATTTGTAAGCGTAACAGGTTTTGTTTGTTTACAGAAACTTATTACATGTTTCAATATCCTGTTAACACATTTGTGTTCTCAACACGATTCTTTTTCATAGTGCTCTATAAACAATCAATTTACCTTTTATAAGCACAATGTGTTTCTGTACATGTTATGTTTTGGAGGATGTGACAATTTGAAATTTCTTTTTAAATAACCTAATAAAAAATCCTAAAATGTTAGTCCTTCAGGGAAACTGATAGAACATTCCAGTTCCGCTAGTTGGGACCACTGTTGATCCAGCTAAGAGTTAAATATGTGTGTTAAAATCCAGATTAAGTCGAAGAAGAATGGATTATAAAAATAATGATACCGTTACTAATACGAAGTGAAAGAAAAACGATATACTGAAAATGGCACCATTAGGTCCCTATAAGGCCCGGCACGGCTAGGTAGTTAAGGCACTCGACTCGTAATCCAATGATCGTGGGTTCGAATCCCTTTCACACTAAACATGCTCGTTCTGTCAGCCATGGGGGCGTTATAAAGTAACGGTCAATCCCACTGTTCCTTGGTAAAAGAGTAGCCCAAGAGTTGGCGGTGGGTGGTGATGACTAGCTGCCTTCCCTCTAGTCTTACACTGCTAAATTAGGGACGGCTAGCACAGATAGCCCTCGAGTAGCTTTGTGCGAAATTCCAAAACAAACAAACAAACAAATTGACCAGTTAAGTTATTACCAACACCATTTTACTTGGTCCTAACAGTTTTCTAACCTTACATTTAATCCAGAATTCATGACTGGCAGTACGTTGCTAAAAAAACGTACTACGTACTTTTGGGGCAGTTGGTACGCTGCAAGAATGACAGTCAAATCTCACTTTGTAAATAGTCAAAATCATCCCAGGAGGTGATTTGTGATTAGTCAAAACATCCCAGAAGGTGATTTGTGATTAGTCAAAAACATCCCAGGATGTGATTTGTGATTAGTCAAAAAATCCCAGGAGGTGATTTGTGATTAGTCAAAAACATCCTAGGAGGTGATTTGTGATTAGTCAAAAAAAATCCCAGGAGGTGATTTGTGATTAGTCAAAAACATCCCAGGAGGTGATTTGTGATTAGTCAAAAACATCCCAGGAGGTGATTTGTGATTAGTCAAAAACATCCTAGGAGGGGATTTGTGATTAGTCAAAAACATCCCAGGAGGTGACTTGTGATTAGTCAAAACATCCCAGAAAGTGATTTGTGAATAATCAAAAACATCAGGAGGTGATTTGTGATTAGTAAAATCCCAGGAGGTGATTTGTGATTAGTCAAACCATCCCAGAAGGTGATTTGTGATTAGTCAAAAACATCCCAGGAGGTGATTTGTGATTAGTCAAAAACATCCTAGGAGGGGATTTGTGATTAGTCAAAAACATCCCAGGAGGTGACTTGTGATTAGTCAAAACATCCCAGAAAGTGATTTGTGAATAATCAAAAACATCCCAGGAGGTGATTTGTGATTAGTCAAAAAAATCCCAGGAGGTGATTTGTGATTAGTCAAACCATCCCAGAAGGTGATTTGTGATTAGTCAAAAACATCCCAGGATGTGATTTGTGATTAGTCAAAAAAATCCCAGGAGGTGATTTGTGATTAGTCAAAAACATCCCAGGAGGTGATTTGTGATTAGTCAAAAACATCCTAGGAGGGGATTTGTAATTAGTCAAAAACATTCCAGGAGGTGATTTGTGATTAGTCAAAAAAATCCCAGGAGGTGATTTGTGATCAGTCAAAACATCCCAGAAGGTGATTTGTGAATAATCAAAAACGTTCCAGGAGGTGATTTGTGATTAGTCAAAAAAATCGCAAGAGGTTATTTGTGAATAGTCAAAAACATCCCAGGAGGTGATTTGTGATTAGTCAAAATCATCCCAGGAGGTGATTTGTGTATAGTTTAAAACATCCAGGAGGTGATTTGTGATTAGTCAGAAACATCCCAGGAGGTGATTTGTGATTAGTCAAAAACATTCTAGGAGGTGATTTGTGATTAGTCAAAAAAATCGCAAGAGGTTATTTGTGAATAGTCAAAAACATCCCAGGAGGTGATTTGTGATTAGTCAAAATCATCCCAGGAGGTGATTTGTGTATAGTTTAAAACATCCCAGGAGGTGATTTGTGATTAGTCAGAAACATCCCAGGAGGTGATTTGTGATTAGTCAAAAACATTCTAGGAGGTGATTTGTGATTAGTCAAAAACATTCCAGGAGGTGATACTGTTGACCCGTACTATTAGTTCAAAATCGGCAAAATTAGGCCTTATGTAGCTTTTTATAATTTCAAGTTTATCACATTTTAGAATTTTTATTATTAAAGGTGCCTTTACCAACGGAGTCAGATTTTATTAGATTTACTTTGGGTTATCTTGTCCCCCAAACTAGATCAGTAGTTATTTCATGTTTTTCTATACTTATGTCATAATTACCTAAAATTCTATAAAGCATCTGCAGTGAGAACATACTCATGGTATAAATTACATAACTAGATCTTTATCTCCGTGAACAGGAAGTCTTTATATCCGTGTTGTATTAATAGATTTGAAGTTCGATCAACAGAAAAACTTAAGTTATATCTTTTTGTGCTCATGGAATATACGTCAAACACAAAGATTAACCTTTGTTGTTGTAAAATAACAAAAACAATAATGGTGTAGTTAAGCAGTCAGAGTAATATATACGTCAGATATAACCTACGGCGGAGATTAAACTTTATTGTTATAAAATAACATGAACAATAATGATGTAGTTAAGTAGTCAGGGTGTTATATATGTCAGATATAACCTACGGCGGAGATTAAACTTTATTGTTATAAAATAACATGAACAATAATGATGTAGTTAAGTAGTCAGGGTGTTATATATATGAGATATAACTTACGGCGGAGATTAAACTTTGTTGTTATAAAATAACAATAATGGTGTAGTTTAGTAGTCAAGGTACAAAATCTTCTAACCAGTAGTAAGTAGAACTCGAAAGTGTCTTTTTCACATGGTTGTGACATATATTTTATAAGCAAATGTGTTTTATAGAATTACAAAGAACGTGACCTCTTGAACTTTGTTGTTCCAATATTACAAAAAAATTCAAAATAATATCAGAATTGTTAAAGATTATTTGTGAAAAAACGGGAGGTAATTATTTTAATTATTTTATGATCTGAAGGTAGAATCTCTGGGAGTCTTTGGAACTGTTATTATGTTGTTTTTTCTATAGATATTGTTACTGAAAAGATCTTAAAATATTGAAGTATATCTCATATCAAGGTAAGCCTTATACATATACATAATTTATTTTAACTCAAAAACAAGCCGAAATAAAAACAACTCAAACAATAAATTCTGCATTAACTGAAATGATCCCAGGGTACAATGTGGGATTATAAAATGTACCCTAGGTTTTGAAGATGACTGCGGAAGGACATGTGAGACATCTTTTTATATAACATTTGCAAGAATGTATAATTAATAATTACTATAACCAAGTCGCTCAGCAAAATTAAAATTTCTTACATTTTATAACAGTTGGAGCAGTATACATACTCTAAACAGCTCACTGGTTGAGGCAGCGTTTCTTGTTTGATTTGTTTTTGTTTCGGCTTTTTTTTGAATTAAAAAACAAACTAATATAACTAGTCAGAGGTTTGAGTTTCCTGCTTTAAATGCAGTTCTTCCTTATGATTTTCCGTATTTAAAGTCATTAAAATGTAGTTATTTTCACTAATTATATATATATATATAATGGTAAAACGATTATTTATTTATATGTATGGTAAACATATAAAGGTAAGATTTATAAGTATGGTAAACATATAAAGGTAATATGCTTATGTATGGTAAACATATAAAGGTAATATGTATATGTATGGTAAACATATAAAGGTAATATGTATATGTATGGTAAACATATAAAGGTAATATGTATATGTATGGTAAACATATAAAGGTAATATTTATATGTATGGTAATGCTGTTTATATCTCATCCTCTTATGGCCGTTTGTTTTTCGATGTACTGCTAGCAGGATGTATTGTAATAGTTAGAACTTAACGTACTATCCCAATGTATCGACTTTTCTTGCAGTCTTATTGGTTTGTTTCAAATTTCGTACAAAGCTGTACCATGGCTATTTGAGCTAACAGTCTCAAGTGTAGCAGTGAAAGATTAGAGAGAAGGCAGATAGTCATACACCCAACGATAACTCTTGGGCTACTCTTTTACCCACGGATAGTGGGATTAGCTGCCATGTTACAAAGCCCCCAAGGCTGAAAGGGAGAGCATGTTTAGTGAGACAGGGATTCGAATCCGCGATCCTCAGATTGCGAGTTGAGTTCACCAAACAACCAACCCACGGCGGGCCTGCAGGCTTATATCTCAGTATCATGTTCTATAGGAACACGGGCTTACGTAAGGAGTTTTTGTTTTATAGCAACTATAACTTTCCACCCTGATATTCAGTTAAGAGTTAAAAGTGGCTACGTAATCGACGGGTGGTGCTGTCTGGTGGCCCTCCTTCTGAGAAAGAGCTTTAAATTAGGGATAACTGTGCCTGAACTTTAGGGTTTCTGATCTCATTGTTGAATCCATAAGATGCCGTCCAGGTTTAAAATAACAAATATTTCTATATCTGCTATCACTACACGTGAAACACTTATTTCTGTAACAATACGACAGATACCACATTACATTTAATTTCAGTAACGTTTACGAACCGTGAACCTTTTAGCACATTACAAAGAATAGCGTCTGTTAGCTCGAAGATTTTGTTTTTATTATTCCATGTATTAATGTTGTTAATTTTACGTTCACTGTACAAAATTAGAAAACATAAAATTGTAACTTTCTAATTTTGGATTGTAAGACGTAACTGTCTTTGATGTTTAAGATAAAAGTTAAAATATGAGGGATAGTGAGAAAATGAGAAATGCTGTGAGTATATCTAGTGAGAAGTGCTGTGAGTATATCTAGTGAGAAGTGCTGTAAGTATATCTAGTGAGAAGTGTAGTGAGTACATCTAGTGAGAAATGCTGTGAGTATATCTAGTGAGAAGTGCTGTAAGTATATCTAGTGAAAAGTACTGTGAGAAGTGCAGTGAGATTATCTAGTGAGAAGTGCTGTGAGTATATCTAGTGAGAAGTGCTGTAAGTATATCTAGTGAAAAGTACTGTGAGTATATCTAGTGAGAAGTGTTGTGAGTATATCTAGTGAGAAGTGTTGTGAGTATATCTAGTGAGAAGTGCTGTGGGTATATCTAGTGAGAAGTGCTGTGAGTATATCTAGTGAGAAGTGTTGTGAGCATATCTAGTGAGAAGTGCTGTGGGTATATCTAGTGAGAAATGCTGTGAGTATATCTAGTGAGAAGTGCTGTAAGTATATCTAGTGAAAAGTACTGTGAGTATATCTGTGAGAAGTGCTGTGAGTATATCTAGTGAGAAGTGTAGTGAGTACATCTAGTGAGAAATGCTGTGAGTATATCTAGTGAGAAGTGCTGTAAGTATATCTGAGTGAAAAGTACTGTGAGTATATCTAGTGAGAAGTGCTGTGAGTATATCTAGTGAGAAGTGCTGTGAGTATATCCAGTGAGAAGTGTAGTGAGTACATCTAGTGAGAAATGCTGTGAGTATATCTAGTGAGAAGTGCTGTAAGTATATCTAGTGAAAAGTACTGTGAGAGTGCAGTGAGATTATCTAGTGAGAAGTGCTGTGAGTATATCTAGTGAGAAGTGCTGTAAGTATATCTAGTGAGAAATGCTGTGAGATTATCTAGTGAGAAGTGCTGTGAGTATATCTAGTGAGAAGTGCTGTAAGTATATCTAGTGAAAAGTACTGTGAGTATATCTAGTGAGAAGTGCTGTGAGTATATCTAGTGAGAAGTGCTGTGAGTATATCTAGTGAGAAGTGCTGTGAGTATATCTAGTGAGAAGTGTAGTGAGTACATCTAGTGAGAAATGCTGTGAGTATATCTAGTGAGAAGTGCTGTAAGTATATCTAGTGAAAAGTACTGTGAGTATATCTAGTGAGAAGTGCTGTGAGTATATCTAGTGAGAAGTGCTGTGAGTATATCTAGTGAGAAGTGTAGTGAGTACATCTAGTGAGAAATGCTGTGAGTATATCTAGTGAGAAGTGCTGTAAGTATATCTAGTGAAAAGTACTGTGAGAAGTGCAGTGAGATTATCTAGTGAGAAGTGCTGTGAGTATATCTAGTGAGAAGTGCTGTAAGTATATCTAGTGAAAAGTACTGTGAGTATATCTAGTGAGAAGTGTTGTGAGTATATCTAGTGAGAAGTGTTGTGAGTATATCTAGTGAGAAGTGCTGTGGGTATATCTAGTGAGAAGTGCTGTGAGTATATCTAGTGAGAAGTGTTGTGAGTATATCTAGTGAGAAGTGCTGTGGGTATATCTAGTGAGAAGTGCTGTGAGTATATCTAGTGAGAAGTGCTGTGAGTATATCTTGTGAGAAGTGTTGTGAGTATATCTAGTGAGAAGTGTTGTGAGTATATCTAGTGAGAAGTGCTGTGGGTATATCTAGTGAGAAGTGTTGTGAGTATATCTAGTGAGAAATGCTGTGAGTATATCTAGTGAGAAGTGCTGTAAGTATATCTAGTGAAAAGTACTGTGAGAAGTGCAGTGAGATTATCTAGTGAGAAGTGCTGTGAGTATATCTAGTGAAGTGCTGTAAGTATATCTAGTGAAAGTACTGTGAGTATATCTAGTGAGAAGTGTTGTGAGTATATCTAGTGAGAAGTGTTGTGAGTATATCTAGTGAGAAGTGCTGTGGGTATATCTAGTGAGAAGTGCTGTGAGTATATCTAGTGAGAAGTGTTGTGAGCATATCTAGTGAGAAGTGCTGTGGGTATATCTAGTGAGAAATGCTGTGAGTATATCTAGTGAGAAGTGCTGTAAGTATATCTAGTGAAAAGTACTGTGAGTATATCTAGTGAGAAGTGCTGTGAGTATATCTAGTGAGAAGTGTAGTGAGTACATCTAGTGAGAAATGCTGTGAGTATATCTAGTGAGAAGTGCTGTAAGTATATCTAGTGAAAAGTACTGTGAGTATATCTAGTGAGAAGTGCTGTGAGTATATCTAGTGAGAAGTGCTGTGAGTATATCTGAGTGAAGTGTAGTGAGTACATCTAGTGAGAAATGCTGTGAGTATATCTAGTGAGAAGTGCTGTAAGGTATATCTAGTGAAAAGTACTGTGAGAAGTGCAGTGAGATTATCTAGTGAGAAGTGCTGTGAGTATATCTAGTGAGAAGTGCTGTAAGTATATCTAGTGAGAAATGCTGTGAGATTATCTAGTGAGAAGTGCTGTGAGTATATCTAGTGAGAAGTGCTGTAAGTATATCTAGTGAAAAGTACTGTGAGTATATCTAGTGAGAAGTGCTGTGAGTATATCTAGTGAGAAGTGCTGTGAGTATATCTAGTGAGAAGTGCTGTGAGTATATCTAGTGAGAAGTGTAGTGAGTACATCTAGTGAGAAATGCTGTGAGTATATCTAGTGAGAAGTGCTGTAAGTATATCTAGTGAAAAGTACTGTGAGTATATCTAGTGAGAAGTGCTGTGAGTATATCTAGTGAGAAGTGCTGTGAGTATATCTAGTGAGAAGTGTAGTGAGTACATCTAGTGAGAAATGCTGTGAGTATATCTAGTGAGAAGTGCTGTAAGTATATCTAGTGAAAAAAGTACTGTGAGAGTGCAGTGAGATTATCTAGTGAGAAGTGCTGTGAGTATATCTAGTGAGAAGTGCTGTAAGTATATCTAGTGAAAAGTACTGTGAGTATATCTAGTGAGAAGTGTTGTGAGGTATATCTAGTGAGAAGTGTTGTGAGTATATCTAGTGAGAAGTGCTGTGGGTATATCTAGTGAGAAGTGCTGTGAGTATATCTAGTGAGAAGTGTTGTGAGTATATCTAGTGAGAAGTGCTGTGGGTATATCTAGTGAGAAGTGCTGTGAGTATATCTAGTGAGAGAAGTGCTGTGAGTATATCTTGTGAGAAGTGTTGTGAGTATATCTAGTGAGAAGTGTTGTGAGTATATCTAGTGAGAAGTGCTGTGGGTATATCTAGTGAGAAGTGTTGTGAGTATATCTAGTGAGAAGTGCTGTGAGTATATCTTGTGAGAAGTGTTGTGAGTATATCTAGTGAGAAGTGCTGTAAGAATATCTAGTGAGAAGTGCTGTGAGTATATCTAGTGAGAAGTGCTGTGAGTATATCTAGTGAGAAGTGCTGTGAGAATATCTAGTGAAAAGTGCTGTGAGTATATCTAGTGAGAAGTGTTGTGAGTATATCTAGTGAGAAGTGCTGTGAGTATATCTAGTGAGAAGTGCTGTAAGTATATCTAGTGAGAAATGCTGTGAGATTATCTAGTGAGAAGTGCTGTGAGTATATCTAGTGAGAAGTGCTGTAAGTATATCTAGTGAAAAGTACTGTGAGTATATCTAGTGAGAAGTGCTGTGAGTATATCTAGTGAGAAGTGCTGTGAGTATATCTAGTGAGAAGTGTAGTGAGTACATCTAGTGAGAAATGCTGTGAGTATATCTAGTGAGAAGTGCTGTAAGTATATCTAGTGAAAAGTACTGTGAGTATATCTAGTGAGAAGTGCTGTGAGTATATCTAGTGAGAAGTGCTGTGAGTATATCTAGTGAGAAGTGTAGTGAGTACATCTAGTGAGAAATGCTGTGAGTATATCCAGTGAGAAGTGCTGTAAGTATATCTAGTGAAAAGTACCGTGAGAAGTGCAGTGAGATTATCTAGTGAGAAGTGCTGTGAGTATATCTAGTGAGAAGTGCTGTAAGTATATCTAGTGAAAAGTACTGTGAGTATATCTAGTGAGAAGTGTTGTGAGTATATCTAGTGAGAAGTGTTGTGAGTATATCTAGTGAGAAGTGCTGTGGGTATATCTAGTGAGAAGTGCTGTGAGTATATCTAGTGAGAAGTGTTGTGAGCATATCTAGTGAGAAGTGCTGTGGGTATATCTAGTGAGAAATGCTGTGAGTATATCTAGTGAGAAGTGCTGTAAGTATATCTAGTGAAAAGTACTGTGAGTATATCTAGTGAGAAGTGCTGTGAGTATATCTAGTGAGAAGTGTAGTGAGTACATCTAGTGAGAAATGCTGTGAGTATATCTAGTGAGAAGTGCTGTAAGTATATCTAGTGAAAAGTACTGTGAGTATATCTAGTGAGAAGTGCTGTGAGTATATCTAGTGAGAAGTGCTGTGAGTATATCTAGTGAGAAGTGTAGTGAGTACATCTAGTGAGAAATGCTGTGAGTATATCTAGTGAGAAGTGCTGTAAGTATATCTAGTGAAAAGTACTGTGAGAAGTGCAGTGAGATTATCTAGTGAGAAGTGCTGTGAGTATATCTAGTGAGAAGTGCTGTAAGTATATCTAGTGAGAAATGCTGTGAGATTATCTAGTGAGAAGTGCTGTGAGTATATCTAGTGAGAAGTGCTGTGAGTATATCTAGTGAGAAGTGCTGTGAGTATATCTAGTGAGAAGTGCAGTGAGTACATCCAGTGAGAAATGCTGTGAGTATATCTAGTGAGAAGTGCTGTAAGTATATCTAGTGAAAAGTACTGTGAGTATATCTAGTGAGAAGTGCTGTGAGTATATCTAGTGAGAAGTGCTGTGAGTATATCTAGTGAGAAGTGTAGTGAGTACATCTAGTGAGAAATGCTGTGAGTATATCTAGTGAGAAGTGCTGTAAGTATATCTAGTGAAAAGTACTGTGAGAAGTGCAGTGAGATTATCTAGTGAGAAGTGCTGTGAGTATATCTAGTGAGAAGTGCTGTAAGTATATCTAGTGAAAAGTACTGTGAGTATATCTAGTGAGAAGTGTTGTGAGTATATCTAGTGAGAAGTGTTGTGAGTATATCTAGTGAGAAGTGCTGTGGGTATATCTAGTGAGAAGTGCTGTGAGTATATCTAGTGAGAAGTGTTGTGAGTATATCTAGTGAGAAGTGCTGTGGGTATATCTAGTGAGAAGTGCTGTGAGTATATCTAGTGAGAAGTGCTGTGAGTATATCTTGTGAGAAGTGTTGTGAGTATATCTAGTGAGAAGTGTTGTGAGTATATCTAGTGAGAAGTGCTGTGGGTATATCTAGTGAGAAGTGTTGTGAGTATATCTAGTGAGAAGTGCTGTGAGTATATCTTGTGAGAAGTGTTGTGAGTATATCTAGTGAGAAGTGCTGTAAGAATATCTAGTGAGAAGTGCTGTGAGTATATCTAGTGAGAAGTGCTGTGAGTATATCTAGTGAAAAGTGTTGTGAGAATATCTAGTGAAAAGTGCTGTGAGTATATCTAGTGAGAAGTGTTGTGAGTATATCTAGTGAGAAGTGCTGTGAGTATATCTAGTGAGAAGTGCTGTGAGAATATCTAGTGAAAAGTGCTGTGAGTATATCTAGTGAGAAGTGTTGTGAGTATATCTAGTGAGAAGTGCTGTGAGTATATCTAGTGAGAAGTGTTGTGAGTATATCTAGTGAGAAATGCTGTGAGATTATCTAGTGAGAAGTGCTGTGAGTATATCTAGTGAGAAGTGCTGTGAGTATATCTAGTGAGAAATGCTGTGAGTATATCTAGTGAGAAGTGCTGTGAGTATATCTAGTGAGAAGTGCTGTGAGTATATTTAGTGAGAAGTGCTGTGAGTATATCTAGTGAGAAGTGCTGTGAGTATATCCAGTGAGAAGTGCTGTGAGTATATCAAATGAGAAGTGTTGTGAAGATATCTAGTGAGAAGTGCTGTGAGTATATCTAGTGAAAAGTGCTGTGAGTATATCAAATGAGAAGTGTTGTGAAGATATCTAGTGAGAAGTGCTGTGAGTATATCCAGTGAGAAGTGCTGTGAGTATATCAAATGAGAAGTGTTGTGAAGATATCTAGTGAGAAGTGCTGTGAGTATATCTAGTGAAAAGTGCTGTGAGTATATCTAGTGAGAAGTATAGTGAGTACATATAGTGAGAAGTGTTGTGAGTATATCTAGTGAGAAGTGCTGTGAATATATCTAGTGAGAAGTGCTGTGAGTATATCTAGTGAGAAGTGTAGTGAGTACATATAGTGAGAAGTGTTGTGAGTATATCTAGTGAGAAGTGCTGTGAATATATCTAGTGAGAAGTGCTGTGAGTATATCTAGTGAGAAGTGTAGTGAGTATATCTAGTAAAAAGTGTTGTGAGTATATCTAGTGAGAAGTGCTGTGAGTATGTCTAGTGAGAAATGTTGTGAGTATATTTAGTGAGAAATGTTGTGAGTATATCTAGTGAAAAGTGTTGTCAGTATATCTAGTGAGAAGTGTTGTGAGTATATCTGGTGAGAAGTGTAGTGAGTATATCTAATGAAAAGTGTTGTGAGTATATCTAGTGAGAAGTGTTGTGAGTATATCTAGTGAGAAGTGCTGTGAGTATATCTAGTGAAAAGTGCTGTGAGATTATCTAGTGAGAAGTGCTGTGAGTATATCTAGTGAGAAGTGCTGTGAGTATATCTAGTGAGAAATATTGTGAGTATATCTAGTGAGAAATGCTGTGAGTATATCTAGTGAGAAGTGTTGTGAGTATATCTAGTGAGAAGTGCTGTGAGTATCTCTAGTGAGAAGTGATGTGAGTATATCTAGTGAGAAATATTGTGAGTATATCTAGTGAGAAATGCTGTGAGTATATCTAGTGAGAAGTGTTGTGAGTATATCAAATGAGAAGTGTTGTGAATATATCTATTGAGAAGTGCTGTGAGTATATCTAGTGAGAAGTGTTGTGAGTATATCTAGTGAGAAATGCAGTGAGTATATTTAGTGAGAAGTGCTGTGAGTATATCAAGTGAGAAGTGTTGTGAGTATATCTAGTGAGAAGTGCTGTGAGTATCTCTAGTGAGAAGTGCTGTGAGTATATCTAGTGTCAAAGATAAGATTTCTAACAAAAAGTCTGAGTGTGATTTTAACGTCACTGTAGGGTAGCTTTCAACCCTTTTTAAAGTAAAATATTCACGACGTTAATTTAATTCATTAACTGTACGTACAAAACGTAGTGATAAATACAATAGGATTTTGTAACAAGTATCTTGATGTGCTTGTTTGTTGTTGTTGTCTTTTAATTTCCCCTAAAGCTACACGAAGACTATCTGCGCTAGGTGTCCCTAACTTAGAAGTGTGACACTAGAAGGAAGGCAACTAGTCATCACCACCAACCGCTAACTATTGGGCTACTCTTTGCCAACGGAAAGTGGGATTGACCGTCACATAATAAATCCCCGAAGGCTGAAAGGGGCGAGTATGTTGTGATAGAGATTCGAGCCCATCACGTTACGTGTCGATCCACCTAACATCCTAGCCAATACGACCCATATCGTAACGTGTAGAAATAAAATTCCATAAATATATTTTCGCTTTTGAAATCCAAAGTCAAAAGTTAAACTTATTTCGATAACTCAAAAATAGCTTTTCGCTGAAGAGATTGTTGTTGTGGTTAGCAGTCACAACGTACGATCACAATACGATTTATATGTCAGGCTACGAAGTGTAACGATACAACTTCGAAATTAAAATTGCATTGTTAGCTAAGTTATGGTGAAAATCTAATAAGAAAACGTTGAAACTGTTTGTATTCTCAACAACAAAGGGCATAAATAATAAAACCGTTTATTTTATTGTTATTAATTTGATATTTATCTAAACTATTTATATATATTCATATTGATATATATATATTATATTGTTTTTGTTTTTTTGAATTTCGCGCAAAGCTACTCGAGTGCTATCTGCGCTAGCCGTCCCTAATTTAGTAGTGTAAGACTAGAGGGAAGGCAACTAGTCATCACCATCCACCACCAACTTTTGGGCTACTCTTTTACCAACGAATAGTGGGATTGACCGACACATTATAACACCCCACGGCTGAAAGGGCAAGCATGTTTCGTTCTACCGGGATTCGAACCCGCGACCCTCAGATTACGAGTCGAAAGCCTTAACACACTTGGCCATGCCGGGACAAAATTCATTATATATTGATTGTTCTCTATACATACACTTACTGTTGCTGTTGTATGCAAGGGCTGCACGCCCGTATTTAAACATATGTTAATTCATACCACCGATATCGCTATGCTTTATTGTAATTCTGTACCACAATTAAAACGAATTTAATTTTAATGAAATAACAAACATTTGCTTGTTATGTAATCGCTAGTGTATGCTTGTTTGTAGTTAAGCACAAATCTACACAATGGGCTGTCTGTGTTTTGCCCATCGTGAGTATCGAAACCCGCTACAGGAAAATAGAGTTTGAAAATAATAATTATTTCGTGGTATTAGCGTAACTAAATTGGTAAACCAATAAATAAGCTACTCTGACTCTTGGGTTATCCGATGGGAGAGCGGAAAGTTACTAACTTATTACGGTAAAATCCGGAGTTCGATTCCGTGTGGTATACATATCACATGACTCAATGTGACTTTGTTTTAAGCCAAAGAAAACGACTATTTGTGTGATATATACAGCTGATGTATCTGTAAAAACAGAAAAATAAACACATTGTATAAGTTTACAAAAGGTAGTCATGGCCAGGTGGTAAAGGGTTCGACTCATAATCTGAGGATCGCAGGTTCGAATCTCCGTCACACCAAACATACTCGCCATTTCAGCCGTGGGAGCGTTATAATGTACGGTCAATCCCACTTTACTTTCGTTAAAGAGTAGCCCAAAAGTTGGCGGTGGGTTGTGATAACTAGCTGCCTTCCCTTTAGTCTTACACTAATAAATTAGGGACGGCTAGCGCAGATAGCCCTCGTGTGGCTTTGCGTGAAATTCAAAACCAACGAAACAAAAGGCAGCCAAACACTATACTCTATGGCTCCAAAATTCGCAAAAAGGAAGACGTAATTATATGGTTGTTGTAATCTTTAGTCGTAAGTTTTCGAACATAATTTAGTTTGTGATACTTTTTCATTAACTTGTCTGGAACAGCTCAATAAATTATGATTATCTAAGCGGCTGTACGGTTTACGTTTTACATAAATGTTTCTAAAACTAAAATATCTTTACTATTTTACCAGCATACCAAACATAACGAAACAGTCTGCAGATCGTGACAGTGAGGTACTTATACAGGCCTTACACTGGAGAACAAGTGTCATCTTTTTACAGCAGTAAACCACAAGTATTTTGAAAGATTCAAGAAATTATTCATGTTAAAAACATTATAAAAACAGTTAACATTTTATTGGATATTAATTGTTTTTTGTTTTGTTTTTTTGGAATTTCGCACAAAGCTACTCGAGGGCTATCTGTGCTAGCCGTCCCTAATTTAGCAGTGTAAGACTAGAGGGAAGGCAGCTAGTCATCACCACCCACCGCCAACTCTTGGGCTACTCTTTTACCAACGAAAAATGGGATTGACCATCAAATTATAACGCCCCCACGGCTGGGAGGGCGAGCATGTTTAGCGCGACGCGGGCGCGAACCCGCGACCCTCGGATTA
The DNA here is from genome assembly GCF_004210375.1 of Tachypleus tridentatus. Classification (NCBI taxonomy): domain Eukaryota; kingdom Metazoa; phylum Arthropoda; class Merostomata; order Xiphosura; family Limulidae; genus Tachypleus; species Tachypleus tridentatus. Next base: position 55,943,921 of record NC_134829.1, on the reverse strand, counting down.
CGAGTCGCGCGCCTTACGCGCTTGGCCATGCCGGGCCCTGGAGGTTAATATGTATATATAATCACGATGTCGTGTTCGACCGTCAGAGCACCTCAGTCACCATCATCGGTGATTCTCTGATAGATTTTACCTCTCCAGGTAATTGTTTCTAATTTCGCAGTAAATGCAGCCAGTAAACATCACCCACCGCTAATTCTTGGGATACTCTTTTATCAACCAATAGTAAAAAATGACAGACACATTATATCGCTCCATAGACTGAAAAGGTAAGCATGTTCGCTGACAGGGATTCCAACCTACGACCCTTATATCGCAAGTCGAACTCCAAAGACCCTAGACCGAGACTAACGAACTTATCAACGGTACCCTTGTGGTACTTTTGTTTGGTCCCAAAGTGCGGAGTTCATTTTTGTGGCATTGTCTGGCAGACAATTAATCCTAGAATCTACACCGCAGACACACTATCTAACATGACTTGCTAAATCCTAAAAAACAAATCATATAAACAGCTTTCAAAACCCTCAAAACTTTACTGAGCGCACTCAGCATTAAGACGGGGTTTGAAACAAATCAAAGTGCAGTATCAGGATATTCCATAAGTAATGTCCGAAAATTGAATATAGAAAGTTCAAACATTCTGTCTTTGTAGCAGGCTTAATGACTCCACTTTTTCAGATCATTAAATGATCAATTAAACCTTTATGAAGATGGGTGTGTCTGAGGAACACATTAGGCATATAATGCTTTATGAGTTTAAAAAAACGCAATAGTGCAACAGAAACTACACGAAATATTCAAGGTTTTTATGGTGTAGAGTCTCTCAATGAAAGAAAATGTCGAAGGTGGTTACAGAAGTTCAGATCAGGTGACTACAGTTTAAATGATGTACCACATTCAGGTCGTCCTGTTGAGTTTAATGATGACTTGCTGCTGGCTGCACTTGATGAAGATTGTGCTGTAACAGTTGAAGAACTAGCACAGAACCTTAATTCAACCCATATAACAGTTCACCGTCATCTGCAACAGTTTGGAAAGGTGTCAAAACTTGGAAAATGGGTCCTCCATGATTTGACACAAGCCAACCTTAGGGCAAGAGTGTACATTTGAACTTCTCTGTACTCTCGTGAACGTAACTCACCTTTTTTTGAACAAGTTAGTGACTGGAAATGAAAAATGCAAATATTATAAATATGTTAAGCACCGCAGACAATGGCTCAGTGCTAGTAAGTTAGCTAAAGCACAGCCCAAAGTGGACCTCCACGCTAGGAAAGTCTTGTGCGATCCACTTTGAGTTGCTGCCACTCAATGTAACGATTACATCAGACTTCTATTGTGAACAGTTAGAGCGTTGAATGTTGCATTGAAAGAAAAAAGGCCTGCTTTGATCAGTTATAAAGGTGTTGTGTTACACCAGGATAATGCACGGCCCCATACAGTAAGGATCACATCTGGAAAGATTGAAGAGCTAGACTGGGACAAACTTCCACATCTTCATTATTCTCCAGACTTTGTCCCATCTGATTATTATCTATTCTGAATGACCTGAAATCTTCACAGACGACAATAAATAAGTGTAAACCAATAATAAAACAAAAGGTACAAACCTCGATAAATGTCTTTGTTTGTAGTTAAGTACAGAATTACGAAAAGGGGTATTTGTGTTCTGACAAACACGGGTATCAAAACTCGGTTTCTAGCATTTTAAGTCCACAAACACGCCGCTGTCTTTGGGTGGTAAATAAAATGATGTTTGTGTGTTTTTTAATAGAAAAACTGCTGTGTTCACCGAAAGGAATCAAACCATCAATTTTAACGGTGTAAAGTCCAAAGACTGACCGTTGTACCAGTGGGGGACAACCTAGATCAACTTACATCAATCTATGGCTAACTGGCAGTTGTGACGGTGTCATTTATATCAATAGTTTTGTATCTGTCATTAAAAAGGTAGAAAATATGTTAATGACATAAAATTAAACAATAACCAACTTTGAGAAAAGACACACATCTCAATGAACTATATGGTTCCATTAGAGGGCCTAATGATACCATGTAATAGCTCGTTTCTTTCATTCCCAGTAATTTAACAGTAAATTCACGGACTTACAAAGCTAATATCCGGGTTTCGAGTTTTCTTTTTGTATTTGCGATAAATAATGCTACTGCAACTGTAAACAGATACGGTTGTTTCATGTTTTTAACAATATGTGTTACGGCTGTTTCATGTTTTTAACAATATGTGTTACGGCTGTTTCATGCTTTTTAACAATGTGTTACGGCTGTTTCATGATTTTTACCAATATGTGTTACGGCTGTTTCATGTTTTTAACAATATGTGTTACGGCTGTTTCATGTTTTTAACAATATGTGTTACGGCTGTTTCATGCTTTTTAACAATGTGTTACGGCTGTTTCATGCTTTTTAACAATGTGTTACGGCTGTTTCATGATTTTTACCAATATGTGTTACGGCTGTTTCATGCTTTTTAACAATGTGTTACGGCTGTTTCATGTTTTTAACAATGTGTTACGGCTGTTTCATGATTTTTAACAATATGTGTTACGGCTGTTTCATGATTTTTAACAATATGTGTTACGGCTTTTTCATGTTTTTAACAATATGTGTTACGGCTGTTTTATGATTTTTAACAATATGTGTTACGGCTGTATCATGTTTTCAACAATATGTGTTCCGGCTGTTTCATGATTTTTAACAATATGTGTTACGGCTGTTTCATGTTTTTAATAATATGTGTTACGGCTGTTTCATGATTTTTAACAATATGTGTTACGGCCGTTTCATGTATTAACAATATGTGTTACGGCTGTTTCATTCTTTTTAACAATATGTTTCACAGCTGCTTCATGATTTTTGACAATATGTGTTACGGCTGTTTCATGCTTTTTAACAATATGTGTTTAATGCTTATTGGGTTTTATATACGATTCTTACAGCCAGTATTTTTAGTCTGAAGATTCTAGAGAAATTTCACAAAATTAATTGTTATCCTACCAAAGTCTCACAAAATTAAGTGTTCTTCCAACCAAAGCTCACGCATTTGCATTATTATCCTCAGCGGTTTGTTTGTTTACTGAATTTCGTGAAAAGCTACACGAATAGGCCTCTCCAGTTTTGAAGTTACAGATTAGAAACAAGTTAGCTCATCCACACGAATCGATAACGTTTAGACTAATCTTTATCAGCGAATAATAGGATTGACCGTCAAGTTACAACGCCTCCACATCTAAAACGACGATCATTATCGGTGACCTGCTTCGATCCTGTATAGTTCAACTGGAGTGCTCTAAACCAAGCCAATATTAAATTTTTAACAGTGGCGTAGGAAGCACGGTGAGAGCAGTTTTCAACCTGTACCAGTAAAAATACACCAGTATTAGGAATTTTACTCAGAGAAAAAATAAAGCAAACTACCAACTTTAGTCCAGAACTTTTAAAGCCACATATCCTTGTCTGTGACTGGCATTCATTCGCTGCGGTCAATCAAATAAACCTGTGCTTCCCCAACTTTTAATTTGCCTCCAACACATTAGTTTTACCTAAAGCACGTTCAGAATAGAACTGTAATTGTCATTTCTAGCTTTAAACACTAAAAACCAAACAAGAAACACCTTTTTATGCATGCTTATTTACCATGATTCCACTGATGAGTACTTGGGTTTTGTTAGTAGTAGGTCTTCTGTTCGTCTAGACTTTGTGGTTATGTGGTTACTTACTTTAGTCATTGTGTCATGTTGCCAAATCTACTCTTTCATCAATATTTCACTACCTTTCATCTGTGTCACGTTATAAAATATAATTATTCATCAATATTCCACTAGTTTTCACCAGTGTCACGTTACAAAATATAATTATTCATCAATATTCCACTAGTTTTCACCAGTGTCACGTTACAAAATATAATTATTCATCAATATTTCACTAGTTTTCTCCCCTGTCACGTTACAAAATATAATTATTCATCAATATTTCACTAGTTTTCACCCCTGTCACGTTACAAAATATAATTATTCATCAATATTTCACTAGTTTTCTCCCCTGTCACGTTACAAAATATAATTATTCATCAATATGTCACTAGTTTTAACATCTGTCACGTTAAAAAATATAATTATTAATAAATATCTCACTAGGTTTTACCTGTGTCACGTTACAAAATATAATTATTCATCAATATTTCACTAGTTTTCTCCCCTGTCACGTTAAAAAATATAAGTATTCATCAATATGTCACTAGTTTTCACATCTGTCACGTTACAAAATATAATTATTAATAAATATTTCACTAGTTTTCACATCTGTCACGTTACAAAATATAATTATTCATCAATATTTCACTAGTTTTCACCAGTGTCACGTTACAAAATATAATTATTCATCATGATTTCACTAGTTTTCACCAGTGTCACGTTACAAAATATAATTATTCATCAATATTTCACTAGTTTTCTCCAGTGTCACGTTACAAAATATAATTATTCATCAATATTTCACTAGTTTTCTCCAGTTTCACGTTACAAAATATAATTATTCATCAATATTTCACTAATTTACACCTGTGTCACGTTACAAAATATAAATATTCATCAATATGTCACTAGTTTTCACATCTGTCACGTTACAAAATATAATTATTAATAAATATTTCACTAGTTTTCACATCTGTCACGTTACAAAATATAATTATTCATCAATATTTCAGTAGTTTTCACCAGTGTTACGTTACAAATTATAATTATTCATCAATATTTCACTAATTTACACCTGTGTCACGTTACAAATTATAATTATTCATCAATATTTCACTAATTTACACCTGTGTCACGTTACAAAATATAATTATTCATGAATATTTCACTAGTTTTCACCAGTGTCACGTTACAAAATATAATTATTCATCATGATTTCACTAGTTTTCACCAGTGTCACGTTACAAAATATAATTATTCATCAATATTTCACTAGTTTTCTCCAGTGTCACGTTACAAAATATAATTATTCATCAATATTTCACTAGTTTTCTCCAGTTTCACGTTACAAATTATAATTATTCATCAATATTTCACTAATTTACACCTGTGTCACGTTACAAAATATAAGTATTCATCAATATGTCACTAGTTTTCACATCTGTCACGTTACAAAATATAATTATTAATAAATATTTCACTAGTTTTCACATCTGTCACGTTACAAAATATAATTATTCATCAATATTTCAGTAGTTTTCACCAGTGTTACGTTACAAATTATAATTATTCATCAATATTTCACTAATTTACACCTGTGTCACGTTACAAATTATAATTATTCATCAATATTTCACTAATTTACACCTGTGTCACGTTACAAAATATAATTATTCATGAATATTTCACTAGTTTTCACCAGTGTCACGTTACAAAATATAATTATTCATCAATATTTGACTAGTTTTCTCCCCTGTCACGTTACAAAATATAATTATTCATCAATATTTGACTAGTTTTCTCCCCTGTCACGTTACAAAATATAATTATTCATCAATATTTCACTAGTTTTCTCCCCTGTCACGTTACAAAATATAATTATTCATCAATATTTCACTAGTTTTCTCCCTGTCACGTTACAAAATATAATTATTCATCAATATTTCACTAGTTTTCACCTCTGTCACGTTACAAAATATAATTATTCATCAATATTTCACTAGTTTTCACCACTGTCACGTTACAAAATATAATTATTCATCATGATTTCACTAGGTTTTACCTGTGTCACGTTACAAAATATAATTATTCATCAATATTTCAATAGTTTTCTCCCTTGTCACGTTACAAAATATAAGTATTCATCAATATGTCACTAGTTTTCACATCTGTCACGTTACAAAATATAATTATTAATAAATATTTCACTAGTTTTCACATCTATCACGCTACAAAATATAATTATTCATCAATATTTCAGTAGTTTTCACCAGTGTTACGTCACAAATTATAATTATTCATCAATATTTCACTAATTTACACCTGTGTCACGTTACAAATTATAATTATTCATCAATATTTCACTAATTTACACCTGTGTCACGTTACAAAATATAATTATTCATGAATATTTCACTAGTTTTCACCAGTGTCACGTTACAAAATATAATTATTCATCAATATTTCACTAGTTTTCTCCCCTGTCACGTTACAAAATATAATTATTCATCAATATTTGACTAGTTTTCTCCCCTGTCACGTTACAAAATATAATTATTCATCAATATTTCACTAGTTTTCTCCCCTGTCACGTTACAAAATATAATTATTCATCAATATTTCACTAGTTTTCTCCCCTGTCACGTTACAAAATATAATTATTCATCAATATTTCACTAGTTTTCACCTCTGTCACGTTACAAAATATAATTATTCATCAATATTTCACTAGTTTTCACCACTGTCACGTTACAAAATATAATTATTCATCATGATTTCACTAGGTTTTACCTGTGTCACGTTACAAAATATAATTATTCATCAATATTTCAATAGTTTTCTCCCCTGTCACGTTACAAAATATAAGTATTCATCAATATGTCACTAGTTTTCACATCTGTCACGTTACAAAATATAATTATTAATAAATATTTCACTAGTTTTCACATCTGTCACGTTACAAAATATAATTATTCATCAATATTTCAGTAGTTTTCACCAGTGTTACGTCACAAATTATAATTATTCATCAATATTTCACTAATTTACACCTGTGTCACGTTACAAATTATAATTATTCATCAATATTTCACTAATTTACACCTGTGTCACGTTACAAAATATAATTATTCATGAATATTTCACTAGTTTTCACCAGTGTCACGTTACAAAATATAATTATTCATCAATATTTCACTAGTTTTCTCCCCTGTCACGTTACAAAATATAATTATTCATCAATATTTGACTAGTTTTCTCCCCTGTCACGTTACAAAATATAATTATTCATCAATATTTCACTAGTTTTCTCCCCTGTCACGTTACAAAATATAATTATTCATCAATATTTCACTAGTTTTCTCCCCTGTCACGTTACAAAATATAATTATTCATCAATATTTCACTAGTTTTCACCTCTGTCACGTTACAAAATATAATTATTCATCAATATTTCACTAGTTTTCACCACTGTCACGTTACAAAATATAATTATTCATCATGATTTTACTAGGTTTTACCTGTGTCACGTTACAAAATATAATTATTCATCAATATTTCAATAGTTTTCTCCCCTGTCACGTTACAAAATATAAGTATTCATCAATATGTCACTAGTTTTCACATCTGTCACGTTACAAAATATAATTATTAATAAATATTTCACTAGTTTTCACATCTGTCACGCTACAAAATATAATTATTCATCAATATTTCAGTAGTTTTCACCAGTGTTACGTCACAAATTATAATTATTCATCAATATTTCACTAATTTACACCTGTGTCACGTTACAAATTATAATTATTCATCAATATTTCACTAATTTACACCTGTGTCACGTTACAAAATATAATTATTCATGAATATTTCACTAGTTTTCACCAGTGTCACGTTACAAAATATAATTATTCATCAATATTTCACTAGTTTTCTCCCCTGTCACGTTACAAAATATAATTATTCATCAATATTTGACTAGTTTTCTCCCTGTCACGTTACAAAATATAATTATTCATCAATATTTCACTAGTTTTCTCCCCTGTCACGTTACAAAATATAATTATTCATCAATATTTCACTAGTTTTCTCCCCTGTCACGTTACAAAATATAATTATTCATCAATATTTCACTAGTTTTCACCTCTGTCACGTTACAAAATATAATTATTCATCAATATTTCACTAGTTTTCACCACTGTCACGTTACAAAATATAATTATTCATCATGATTTCACTAGGTTTTACCTGTGTCACGTTACAAAATATAATTATTCATCAATATTTCAATAGTTTTCTCCCCTGTCACGTTACAAAATATAAGTATTCATCAATATGTCACTAGTTTTCACATCTGTCACGTTACAAAATATAATTATTAATAAATATTTCACTAGTTTTCACATCTGTCACGTTACAAAATATAATTATTCATCAATATTTCAGTAGTTTTCACCAGTGTTACGTCACAAATTATAATTATTCATCAATATTTCACTAATTTACACCTGTGTCACGTTACAAATTATAATTATTCATCAATATTTCACTAATTTACACCTGTGTCACGTTACAAAATATAATTATTCATGAATATTTCACTAGTTTTCACCAGTGTCACGTTACAAAATATAATTATTCATCCTGATTTCACTAGTTTTCTCCCCTGTCACGTTACAAAATATAATTATTCATCCATATTTCACTAGTTTTCACCACTGTCACGTTACAAAATATAATTATTCATCATGATTTCACTAGCTTTTACCTGTGTCACGTTACAAAATATAAGTATTCATCAATATTTCACTAGTTTTCACATCTGTCACGTTACAAAATATAATTATTAATAAATATTTCACTAGTTTTCACATCTGTCACGCTACAAAATATAATTATTCATCAATATTTCAGTAGTTTTCACCAGTGTTACGTCACAACTTATAATTATTCATCAATATTTCACTAATTTACACCTGTGTCACGTTACAAATTATAATTATTCATCAATATTTCACTAATTTACACCTGTGTCACGTTACAAAATATAATTATTCATGAATATTTCACTAGTTTTCACCAGTGTCACGTTACAAAATATAATTATTCATCAATATTTCACTAGTTTTCTCCCCTGTCACGTTACAAAATATAATTATTCATCAATATTTGACTAGTTTTCTCCCCTGTCACGTTACAAAATATAATTATTCATCAATATTTCACTAGTTTTCTCCCCTGTCACGTTACAAAATATAATTATTCATCAATATTTCACTAGTTTTCTCCCCTGTCACGTTACAAAATATAATTATTCATCAATATTTCACTAGTTTTCACCTCTGTCACGTTACAAAATATAATTATTCATCAATATTTCACTAGTTTTCACCACTGTCACGTTACAAAATATAATTATTCATCATGATTTCACTAGGTTTTACCTGTGTCACGTTACAAAATATAATTATTCATCAATATTTCAATAGTTTTCTCCCCTGTCACGTTACAAAATATAAGTATTCATCAATATGTCACTAGTTTTCACATCTGTCACGTTACAAAATATAATTATTAATAAATATTTCACTAGTTTTCACATCTGTCACGTTACAAAATATAATTATTCATCAATATTTCAGTAGTTTTCACCAGTGTTACGTCACAAATTATAATTATTCATCAATATTTCACTAATTTACACCTGTGTCACGTTACAAATTATAATTATTCATCAATATTTCACTAATTTACACCTGTGTCACGTTACAAAATATAATTATTCATGAATATTTCACTAGTTTTCACCAGTGTCACGTTACAAAATATAATTATTCATCCTGATTTCACTAGTTTTCTCCCCTGTCACGTTACAAAATATAATTATTCATCCATATTTCACTAGTTTTCACCACTGTCACGTTACAAAATATAATTATTCATCATGATTTCACTAGCTTTTACCTGTGTCACGTTACAAAATATAAGTATTCATCAATATTTCACTAGTTTTCACATCTGTCACGTTACAAAATATAATTATTAATAAATATTTCATTAGTTTTCACATCTGTCACGTTACAAAATATAATTATTCATCAATATTTCACTAGTTTTCACCAGTGTCACGTTACAAAATATAATTATTCATCAATATTTCACTAGTTTTCTCCAGTGTCACGTTACAAAATATAATTATTCATCAATATTTCACTAGTTTTCACCCCTGTCACGTTACAAAATATAATTATTCATCAATATTTCACTAGTTTTCTCCCCTGTCACCTTACAAAATATAATTATTCATGAATATTTCACTAGTTTTCTCCCCTGTCACGTTACAAAATATAATTATTCATCAATATTTCACTAGTTTTCACCTCTGTCACGTTACAAAATATAATTATTCATCAATATTTCACTAGTTTTCACCACTGTCACGTTACAAAATATAATTATTCATCAATATTTCACTAGTTTTCTCCCCTGTCACGTTACAAAATATAATTATTCATCAATATTTCACTAGTTTTCACCTCTGTCACGTTACAAAATATAATTATTCATCAATATTTCACTAGTTTTCACCACTGTCACGTTACAAAATATAATTATTCATCAATATTTCACTAATTTTCACCACTGTCACGTTACAAAATATAATTATTCATCAATATTTCACTAATTTTCACCACTGTCACGTTACAAAATATAATTATTCATCAATATTTCACTAGGTTTTACCAGTGTCACGTTACAAAATATAATTATTAATAAATATTTCACCAGTTTTCACCTCTGTCACGTTATAAAATATAATTATTCATCAATATTTCACTAGTTTTCACCTCTGTCACGTTACAAAATATAATTATTCATCAATATATCACTAGTTTTAACATCTGTCACGTTACAAAATATAATTATTAATAAATATTTCAATAGTTTTCTCCCCTGTCACGTTACAAAATATAATTATTCATCAATATGTCACTAGTTTTCACATCTGTCACGTTACAAAATATAATTATTAATAAATATTTCACTAGTTTTCACATCTGTCACGTTACAAAATATAATTATTCATCAATATTTCACTAGTTTTCTCCAGTGTCACGTTACAAAATATAATTATTCATCATGATTTCACTAGTTTTCACCAGTGTCACGTTACAAAATATAATTATTCATCAATATTTCACTAGTTTTCACCAGTGTCACGTTACAAAATATAATTATTCATCAATATTTCACTAGTTTTCACCCCTGTCACGTTACAAAATATAATTATTCATCAATATTTCACTAGTTTTCTCCCCTGTCACCTTACAAAATATAATTATTCATGAATATTTCACTAGTTTTCTCCCCTGTCACGTTACAAAATATAATTATTCATCAATATTTCACTAGTTTTCACCTCTGTCACGTTACAAAATATAATTATTCATCAATATTTCACTAGTTTTCACCACTGTCACGTTACAAAATATAATTATTCATCAATATTTCACTAGTTTTCTCCCCTGTCACGTTACAAAATATAATTATTCATCAATATTTCACTAGTTTTCACCTCTGTCACGTTACAAAATATAATTATTCATCAATATTTCACTAGTTTTCACCACTGTCACGTTACAAAATATAATTATTCATCAATATTTCACTAGTTTTCACCACTGTCACGTTACAAAATATAATTATTCATCAATATTTCACTAGTTTTCACCTCTGTCACGTTACAAAATATAATTATTCATCAATATTTCACTAGTTTTCACCTCTGTCACGTTACAAAATATAATTATTCATCAATATATCACTAGTTTTAACATCTGTCACGTTACAAAATATAATTATTAATAAATATTTCAATAGTTTTCTCCCCTGTCACGTTACAAAATATAATTATTCATCAATATGTCACTAGTTTTCACATCTGTCACGTTACAAAATATAATTATTAATAAATATTTCACTAGTTTTCACATCTGTCACGTTACAAAATATAATTATTCATCAATATTTCACTAGTTTTCTCCAGTGTCACGTTACAAAATATAATTATTCATCATGATTTCACTAGTTTTCACCAGTGTCACGTTACAAAATATAATTATTCATCAATATTTCACTAGTTTTCACCAGTGTCACGTTACAAAATATAATTATTCATCAATATTTCACTAGTTTTCTCCAGTGTCACGTTACAAATTATAATTATTCATCAATATTTCACTAGTTTTCTCCTGTGTCACGTTACAACACCAAAACTATTCTAGTTAGTAACTGTGTCACATTACAAAATGTGTCGTATAAAATAAAAACTTTAATATTTTGTTCTTTTCTTTAAAGAAAAGTTTAGACATTTTGCTAATAATATTATGACACAAAAAGTGTTTTTTTTACTTTCTAGATAATAATGACAATGACTGTTTTTGCCATCGTTTCGCTCAACTCCTACAACTGAAACAAAAATATCAGTTGAGTTGAAAGACATATCTTTTATTAATAATGATTCAAAACAGAACTTCTTCATGATTTTTCCTTTTCACGTGCTGTAAAAGAAACATGAATATTTATACAGGTAAACATTACAGGCGTCTGTGGAACACCCATGGTGTCGGCTGTGAGGTTCTTCATTTTAATGTGAGATGCACGTCTACGCACTTGTGTCAAGCCTTATATAGATATCCCGTACACCATCGCAAAATTGCTCTACAATTATTGTCTCTATAGGGCTGTACTTGGACACCTTTTAATCATTGTTGATGTAATTTGTAAGTAATCCTGTTACTTTCTTTGTAGATGAGAGGACCTTTGTGTATGTTGCTCGGTTCGTACATTGTTTTTAGCACTGAAAAAGTGCAAAAATATTTTACTTTGTGCAACGTCTACAACAGAACGTGGCAAACAGTTTTGACGGTTTGTGTCTCTTCTGTCTTCAAGTTGACGAAAGGAAAGATATAAATTTACAGCAGTAAGATAGAAACAAGTGAAGTAAACAATCGAAGCTGAATCAACATCTGATCTTCGAGAACCAAAACATTTCCAAAATCTGATCTGTTGTAAACTACTAACTGAATACCTGACAATTGCGTAGCATTGATATGTAATGCAATGTCTGATTTGAAATAATCGCAGAACTACCAAGCATGACTTGTGTCATTCAGATCTAATGTGTTGTGTGTTTGTAACTCTGAAACTTTATGGTGTTGATTTCATACAGCACCTTATCAATGATATACATATAGAAACAACAAGAAACCTAGACAAACAATTGTTATGAAACCTAATATATTGTATGAGATTTGGTGTGATGCCTGTTATTAATCTAATATGAAACAAGTACCAGATAAACACGTGTTGCGGAGGCAGTCACCTAAACCACTTTACATCACTGACACACGCTGAATATTGTTTTAAAATTCACGTGACGAATAAGACGACAAAATTATTGTTATTACTTTACACTTCTATAAACTTTCCGTTTATGATTTCAAATCAGAATTGTGTATACAGTTCATGACCTCTCGTTTAAAACAAGTACTCATGGGCCGCAACAAGACGTAAGATGTATATGTATGCTGTATAATAACTTAACGGAACGATGCCAAAAACACCTTCACAACTAGAGTGTGGATACCACATACAAAACAACGATCACACACCTTGACAACTAAAGTAACGTTCAACACAAGAATCCTACCATTGACAACAGGATATCGCTGCTATTGACCACAGAACAATACAGACCCACACCTTGACAACTAAACTATTGTCAGTACTTACATTACCTGAAATGGTCTATTTCAAATACAATTAAAATAAATGCACTCTCAGGCTTTTTCCACATATTATTTTAGTTAATTTTTTCAAAGTTGTCCATTTCTACCTTGTTGCAATATTTTATTCGTTCCTTGTTGGATTCTTTCAACTTTTATTCACTGAATTATATCATCTCTATCTTGTTGGAATATTTTATTCGTTCCTTGTTGGATTCTTTCAACTTTTATTTACTGGATTACATCATCTCTATCTTGTTGGAATATTTTATTCGTTCCTTGTTGGATTCTTTCAACTTTGATTTACTGGATTACATCATCTCTATCTTGTTGGAATACTTTATTTGTTTCTTGTTGGATTCTTTCAACTTTGATTTACTGGATTACATCATCTCTATCTTGTTGGAATACTTTATTTGTTTCTTGTTGGATTCTTTCAACTTTGATTTACTGGATTACATCATCTCTATCTTGTTAGAATACTTTATTTGTTCCTTGTTCAGCCGGTGGGTGTTGCTGTTTGGCTGCCCTTTCACTATATAATAGTTCAATGGCGTATTTAGGTAGGAGCTGGAGGGGGCTTAGCCTCAGGGCCCAATGATAATTTCATTCTATTTAAAATTACATAGAATGTAGGGCGCATAAAAATTATTAGCCCCTGGGCCCACCCAACCTCAAATCCGCCACTACACTAGTTAAAAAATAAGTACCTGAATCTGCCTCTTTAGCCCAAGTACAAATTTCAACTAGATAACAGCATGTTCATTGGTGTTGGTACCAGTTTAATGTTGAATGTTTCCCTGAATGTGCAGAAGATATTTACCTAAAACAAATTTGGTTTTTATACCAAAATTGCGGACCAAAAACGAAAATATGTATCCATCTTTCTTTACAGTTGCTTGCTTTATGTAGACTCTATATTTATAATTTGTTTTCCTTCTGTTGATTCTGTACGTAGGGTTTAAATCCGTATTATACAGAACTTTGTTTATTCCAAACTGAACTAAAAAACTATATTTTCTTATGTTCTATTACTGTTAAAGAAGTTTCGCTACAAACACTAGATGTGTTACTTCACCTCTCAGTTACACTAACATGAGTCTTACTTTGAAGAAAGAAAAAAATCATAGGATATTATTTACAAACAATACAGATTTCTAAGGCCCGGCATGGCCAGGTGGTTAAGGCACTCGATTCGTAATCCGAGGGTCACGGTATAGAATCCCCGTCATGCCAAACATGCTCGCCGTTTCAGCCGTGGGGTCATTACTTTGTGACGGTCAATCCCACGTTGGTAAAAGAGTAGTAACCCAAGAGTAACCTCTAGTCTTACACTGCTAAATAAGGGACGGCTAGTGCTGATAGCTCTCGTGTATCTTTGCGCGAAATTCAAAATAAACCCAACCAGATTTCTAAATAACGATAACAAGACATACCGAGTGTCACAAAGTATTTATTTTCTGTATACGCATCCAGTGCAGAAAGAAAAAGTCCATTCAGCACCACCTAGGCTCTTTTATTTTTAAAATAATTTTATTAAGACAGATACTTTTATTACATTTGTAATATTTTCTTTAAAGGTACATGATATAACACGTTATATTCACGCATCCTTGTACCTGACGCTATGGAGAGAAATTATGCCTGGAGTGTATCTGAAATGAATTATAATTAGATGCAGTAAAACGGGATGAAACTTCTTTTTTAAGTCTTCGGGGGCGGTGAGATGAGAGGACATTTGCTCATCATTACAGAATACATGCATCAATTAAACGTGTCCCAAGGATGGGTGGAACCCTTTTCCTCGGTGCTCTTGAATTAGACCTGGCTAAACCATTAGGACGGCCACCGCACGCTTGAGGGGAGGTCGCTCAGTTTCGCTAGCAAACAGTATAAGAGCACTTGAGTTGCAGTACACTGGACTATGAAGGTGCTTCAGAGGATATTTTTAAAAGTCAGCTTTGAGGAAATGTATACATAATAAAATGAAGGACTGAAACCTAAACCTACACGACTCACAATATAGTCCTAGTATTTCGACATATTAAACCTTCAACAAACTACAGTTAACCAAATTCCTCAGTTTTTAAATAAATATACTATAAAACTGTCATTTATAATTTTCAACAAACAATATCTCACGAAATTGTAAACGTTAGGGGGCGCTTATAGACGCCTACTAAAGAGACTTGGAAGGTTGTAAGTTGGCTTGTATAATCCCTGATGACGAGCAATTCACTTGAAGTCGAAAGGATTCTTTCAACTTTGATTTACTGGATTACATCATCTCTATCTTGTTGGAATACTTTATTCGTTCCTTATTGGATTCATTCAATTTTGATTTATTACATTAAGTGATACATTATCACTTTTATAACGTACCAACAGCGTAGCTCTACGCCTTCCAAGTAAGCAGCTTAGCACTTCAACTATTAAGTCAATCTACCCTTCAGATCTTCAGTTTTTTCATATTATTATTTTCAAATCGGTGACAGTGTATTTCCAGCTTCATGTGTTCCATGGTAGCCTGTTTTATCCTGTTAAAATAACCTTATTTACTTATACATAGTTTAGTTAATGTTGGGAAGATGTAATGTTCTATGCACTTCCATATTTGGGTGTAAATATTTATAGTGTGACAGAGAAAATGTGGGTAGAGATTTAAGAACCCAGGTGGATCTCTAGAGCCTGGGGCTATTTTAATACGTATCTGATTACTCATACGTATTTTATTACACGTCAAATAAACATCAACCCTCGAGTTGAAAAAAAACAAACTAGAAAATAATTTATATACCGATAAATATATGGTATATAAAACAATTAATTACAAACAAAAATTAATTACTTTCGAAGTAAGTGTTTACAGTACTGTGAGAGGTCGCTTTACTCACAGATGATATAGAAATTAACTCCCAGAATGTATGATGTTATTTTATCTATGAAGTAGCCAAGAGAAGTGGGATATTCTGGAAAGTTCTTTTTTTTCGAGGTCCCCACAGAAACCACATTCTGGATGGAACAGTATACATGAAGGACGATATCGGCAGGTGAAACAAAGGAAACTTCCCTTAAGATGAATTCATATCGAAACTCTGTAGACGCAAAACGAATACAGATGTTATCATTAGTAAGTCATGATAATCTGTGACGAGCAAGTTGTTTGATAGAAAATATGTTAATTATAGAGACTTTGATAGTCAAGATAACTTATGACAAGAAAGTTGTTTCATGGAAGATATATGAATTATAAAGTTGTTGTTTTAAATTAAGCACAAAGCTACACAATGGGCTATCTGTGCTCTGCCCACCACGAGTATCGAAACCCGGTTTTTAGCGTTGTAGGTCCGCAGACATACCGCTGAGCCACTGGGGGGGGGAAGCGAATTATAGAGATTTTGGTAGTCAAAATAGCCTCTGGTAAGAATGTTTGATAGAAAATATGATAATTATAGTTAATATAATCTGTGATAAGAAAGTTGTTTATAAA
The DNA here is from genome assembly GCF_004210375.1 of Tachypleus tridentatus. Lineage (NCBI taxonomy): Eukaryota > Metazoa > Arthropoda > Merostomata > Xiphosura > Limulidae > Tachypleus > Tachypleus tridentatus. The sequence goes on along the minus strand of NC_134829.1, from coordinate 55,926,942 downwards.
TTACAGACATTGATTCAAGTTAGCCTGTGATAAACAAGTTTTCTTGAATATGTGAATTACACATATTTTTCCTTTTCTTGTTCCTGGTCAGAAAGTGTTATTTACCAATTACTTAGGCCTAACGTAAATAAAAAAAAGACCTATTTTCTCTTCAAACTTTGCTTTTGTGACCTGGGAGCATATAATGAAAACATGACGGGAGACTATATTTGGGGGCTGATATGTGAAAGTGATTTACATTACAGTCGCAAATCACGAAAAACTACTCGCTTCTAAACATTTTTGTGTAAGTTTAGTATAAATACATGTAAATCTTGATTCATATGTTGTTTTATTCAGACCTTATGTAAATGAAAATGTGCAAATTTGCCCATTTTTACGCAGAAAATAGATTAATTTCTGAATTTCATAATCCAGGTCACAAAAGTAAAGTTTGAAGGGAATAATGGCCATTTTCTGTACTTTTACAACATAAGCAATTAAGAAATAACTCATGCTATCCAGGAACAAAACTTGTGCTACATAGTGTAATAACACATACTATCCAGGAACAAAATTTGTGCTACATAGTGTAATAACACATGTTATCCAGGAACAAAATTTGTTATATAGTGTAATAACACATACTATCCAGGAACAAAATTTCTGTTACATAGTGTAATAACACATACTATCCAGGAACAAAATTTCTGTTACATAGTGTAATAACACATACTATCCAGGAACAAAACTTGTGTTACATAGTGTAATAACACATACTATCCAGGAACAAAACTTGTGTTACATAGTGTAATTGTAGACAGTTTATTAAATGTGTTTAGGAGGAGGCTGGAAATTTACCCCGCCACACTTCTCTCTTTTGTAAAACAAAACAAACTGTAAAGCTGTTGACTAATTCAATGTATTTTTTCTTCGACTAATGTCCACTGTTATCAATACCTTTACATCTTCAGCCATTACAGAACACAGAGTTTTTTTGTTTACTTGCAACATTGGTTGTGACGTGGGGAACGAGTAATGAATTTGAAGTCAGTTGCAGACTGGCTTATCTGGTGTCATCCCGACCCCCTGCGGAACTCCTTAATAAACACCCCTGCCCGAGAAACAACGACCTGTTCCCTGGAAATCCAACAATTCTCTGCCAGCTTACAAGTTATGAGAACTAAAACCATTTTCCAAAGTGTCGTTACCAATTAGACTTTATTGTATAATGAACTTTATTAACATCTCACGGTGAATAAGGCAGCTGAATAGGTGGTCATAAGTTCTTTAAGGCAGACAAACGGGTAACAAATAGCTGCACAACTACTGCTCGGAAATCTGTTTAAATAAGTGTTACACACGACCGGAGCGAGCCAGGGGCTCTTCAGGCTTAGCTATAAAATCATTTCACATATAACTCTGAACATTTACTTGTATTTATGGCGATTGGCAGAACTACAGCCGTTGGTATAAGATCTTTTGGCTGGGCTGCGCTGACCTATGTTTCTTCAGGCAATAAACACGTAGAAAACGACACGCTTATAATGTTGTTGAAATATATTAATGGCACATGGACTCCTGTTTCCTAAGATATATTTCCTATTTATATTTATATATAGCTTAATAAAACGCAACTCATATTGACAGCTGTGAGGACAGGTGTGTGATTATTTCAGGGACCGAACACATATTACCATTTACAAACGATACACAATTTTAGAAGACTTTAGTTCATTTGTTTGCATTTTAGCCTCATACAATTATCTTCGGACATGGAGATACGTATACAAACATGCTTAACACAAGCGAGGGACTTCAGCTATTTTCTGTATTCATTTAATAACTTGTAACTAATTCTAATAGTACGCTATCGTCGTCGGACGTGTGGTTACAGACAGCAGGACATATGTAATTTTTTTTTGTTCGGGAGGCACCGACGATTACGAGGACTCAGTAGAGACTATGTTAACCGTGACCGTTGAATTCAGGACTGAAATATCGACACAGTCTCTCGTTTAAAGGAAAACTTCACTACTGGGGCAAAATTTAGGCACATGACTCCAGTAGCCCTCGGCTCTTCCGCTTACTGTTGTAATCTTGAAATAAACATTTTGCGGGATTCGAATGTAGGGCCTTAGGGAGAGAGCTGTTACAGTTGCTTTCAAATACGGTATTTTATGTTTCTCAGAAATAAGTGTCAGTCTCGGTATGAGACGATTGTTGGCTGCATTTGTATTCAGCTTTGATCGACGAAAGTTACCCAGATGTATTATAACCAATCCAGTAATTAGTACAAGTTACCCAGATGTATTATAACCAATCAAGTAATTAGTACAAGTTACCCAGATGTATTATAACCAATCCAGTAATTAGTACAAGTTACCCAGATGTATTATAACCAATCCAGTAATTAGTACAAGTTACCCAGATGTATTATAACCAATCCAGTAATTAGTACAAGTTACCCAGATGTATTATAACCAATCCAGTAATTAGTACAAGTTACCCAGATGTATTATAACCAATCCAGTAATTAGTACACCTAATGAAACGTACTAGTTTTGTTTCTTACTTATTAATAGAAATATTATAACGTTTTGCTTCTTCAGTTGGGTTCACTCGATGTTATAAATCCCAGTAATACCTCAAGGGATTCAACCTGATCAGAAGATTTAATTATTATAGGAATTTATTAGTTGATGTTAAGAATGTTTTACTCCATAATTCGTATGCTAAAATATCACTGCATAATATTGTTTCTAATAAAATATACATTTATTTATAGTGTGTATGTCTTATACACATGGAAACAATAGAACTCTTAATATTTTTGGAATATTTTTTCCTTTACCTTTATCGTTATCTATTGTAGTTATTGTAGTACCAATGCTATACAGTGGTAGTTGGGTAGATTTGTTCTGGGGCAAAACCTGAAAAATGTGCTTTCTTTTTTCTCTCGGAAGGTCGACACCCCGAATTTAATGTTATAAAATCTGAGCCCTCGGAAAGAGACATTACTGAAAGGTGTATTTTCACTTAGAATATTTCAATATCTGTCTTGTGTGTATTCGGCTCCAAATTCAAATGAGACACATCTCATTACGTGTAACTGTTTGATTGTGAGGGGTTTTGTGTGTGACATTTGGAACGTGAGAATGAGTGTTTTCTTATAGCAAAGCCACATTGGGCTATCGGCTGAGCCCACAGAGGGGAATTGAATCCCTAATATTAGCGTTGTAAATCCGTAGACCCACCGCTGTACTAGTTGGGGAGGAGGCAGGAGTGTGAGGGCACTAGTGTGTAATATTACGAATAGGTTTTGAAACTAGGTGGTGCTTGTTACATTTTTGTTTTGTACATCAAATTTTCTGAAGGTGATTTATTAAAATACAGTCAATCTTCAAAAGACATGTAGTTAGGACACACTTTATTCGCAGTCTGAAGGTCGCAGGTTCGAATCTCCGTTTCACTAAGCTTGCTCGCCCTTTCAGCCTTAGGGACGCTACAATGCGACGGTCAATCCTACCATTCTTTGGTGGAAGAGTAGCCTAAGAGTTGGCTGTGGGTGGTGATGACTAGCTGCCTTCCCTCTAGTCTTACACTGCTAAATTAGGGAGGACTAACGCAGATAGCCCTCTTGTAGCTTTGCACGAAATTCAAAACAAACCAACCAAACAAACAAACCAATTCATATTAAGCGGTTTTTCAAATAAAAATCGTTGTTCTAGTTAATCTAAAACCGTCTTAAAAATTCCAGCAAAGATATGTAACTAGTCTTATTGCTTCCATGTAAATTTATGTGACAGACTATACAACTCGAACAAGGTTTGTTTAAGAAAGTGCGTCTCAATGTTAAGTAAGAAACTGATCGACCTGTATTCTTAATAGAAATATACAACAGCAACAAAACCTGTATTCTTAACAGAAATATACAACAGCAACAACTTTTTCAATATAGGCAAGTTCTGGTTTTAATTATTGCAAGATTTCGAACAAGATCGTATGGAGTCATGTTAAAATCAGGAGCTATGTACTGTGGCTGCTGTTATTGTATTTTTGAATTAATAAGAGTGCTGGTATTTGGTGTTTTCTAAATGAACGGTAGACATACAGGTTAAGCGTTTGGGTCAACAATCTCAAGACTGGAACATAAAACGTCTCTTATAGAAAAAAACTGGTGACCACACTGAGGGAAACCCTTAATCCTAAACGACCATATTTAGCCAAATAGCGGAGCTGACTGCAGGTACAGCATGAGCTAACAAGTAAAACAATAAACCGTGATCAACGGCACCAAGCTGCTTGAAATCTTGGATCTTTCGTCTTTCGGCCGTTGCCATAACAACTAGGCCACACATGACCTCTGTATAATTCTGACAAAGATTCGTGGTCATGATCTGTATTTTAGGTTATTACACTTTTGTAAAGCTAGGTTCATTCGCTGCCCCTCTTCCTTGTGAAAACACTGAAAAGGAAACAAACTAGACTCTTGTTTATTAAATATATGTACCCTTCCCTACACAATATAAAATCATGCAATAAAACAATAATTTTTGCTACAAACTATTCATTAGTAATTCAAGGAGTTGATTCCTAAAAGTATTAATGAATAACATCAACTCTGTTGTTTTTTAAGTTAACTTCCTGCTCGCCATCTGTATACACAACAGTTTGAAATGCTTTTGTTCTTGTCATATTCAATTACCCTCTCTCCTAGCATAACATGGGATGCAGCTTTCACCAGTTAGAAACTGATCCCACACGCGAACTTCCGTGCTCACGTTGAAGCTGCTCAACGTGACGTCTTCTCTTCCCGGATGTACGTTTCGCATGGGGCACGACCTAACGCTGTTGTTTCAAAAACATCTTAAATTAATTCATTATCGAGTACAACATAGTTACACATCGGTTGTTGGTAAGAAATATTTCAATACGTATGGTTTAGAACCTTAGAACGATCTCTCGTATACGTTTTTTTATATCCACCATCTATGTTCTCTTCTCTCGGCGGATTCCATGTGGAACACTACTACACATTCCAATGATCCAGGATCCACCATTTGGTTATTATACGTGATTATGGAGCTCCACGTAGGCACGTACGAAGTGGTACTAGTATTTACATATACTGTTCATCAGACATGACTATAGATTTCTGTGGACGCTCTTGGTTAAATTAAAACTCGGAGCTTTTAAGGAAACTGAGCCACTTAGAGAATTAGTTTATGTCATTTCTCGATACACCTATCCGCATATCCACCTATCCTCACCCTGGTCATCGTTCAGCTCGTGAGGGGAAGAAAGCTCCTCCCACTGCTCCCAAAACATCGGGTCTTGGATTTCGAGTGAAGATTCGAGAAGGTCTGTAATTACAGTTAATGAGACAGCTAAATAAATGGCTAGATCCACTCCCATGCGTGTCGATTCGACATAGATATTTCTAGAAGAATTCGTAACAAGAGACCAGTCGCATGGGGTGTGCATATGGAATCGTGAGAACTCGTTTCCAACATATCGTAACATCACCTGCTAATCAAACTGTTCCTGAAGGAAATGAAATTTACCTAAAAAAATCATTAAAATTAAACCTGTTTATCTTCGACATCACTTACACGCGAATACATTTAAAACTTTTAAATTTCATCTTTATAAAGTGTTTCAAACACTGTACGTACATAGGAAAAAGAATCCTTCAGTTAGGCTTGAAAACAGGCACAAAAATATACAGTTTTAGTTACAGGTATTAAAAACATAAAAATAATAGAAAGATATGATTTACATATATGAAAAAGATACAACACTGCTTTTAGTTACATGTATTAAAACATAGAAAATCTTCGACCCGCAGTTTAAATTTCAACTTAGACAGATAAACCAGTAGCTAGTCTGACGGTCATATTGAAAGTGATATTGTAGTTATAGTTAAAGCCTGATTCGCCATATTACGAGTGATTTGGTATTTGTAGAATGTAGTTAAAGTCTGATTCGCCATAATACGAGTGATTTGGTAACTGTGGAATGCTGTTAAAGTTTGATTTTCCATATTACGAGTGATTTGGTAACTGCCGAATGCAGTTAAAGTTTGATGATATTAAAAGTGATGCAGTAGTTGTAGTTAAGTTCGAAAAAAAAGTTCTTAAATTACAGAAAATAATAAAGGTGACTCGGACTGAATCTGACGAAAATAAACGTCTTATAAATAGATGTCTTATAACACTAGAACGTAATAAATGTGTCTTAGACTGAATGCGAAATAAATAAACGTCTTATAACACTAGAACGTAATAAATGTGTCTTAGACTGAATGCAAAATAAATAAACGTCTTATAACACTAGAACGTAATAAATGTGTCTTAGACTGAATGCAAAATAAATAGATGTCTTATAACACTAGAACGTAATAAATGTGTCTTAGACTGAATGCAAAATAAATAGATGTCTTATAACACCAGAACGTAATAAATGTGTCTCAGACTGAATGCGAAATAATTAGATGTCTTATAACACTAGAACGTAATAAATGTGTCTTAGTCTGAATGCGAAATAAATAAACGTCTTATAACTTCAGAAAACGACAAAGGTAGTTTTCAAAACTACAAACATGTGTCATAAGTCATAGATTTTTTATTACTTACTAATCTGTTAAAGTGTTTTTCTCAGTTATTTCCTTTGCTTGTGGTTTTGTGTATTTTGCCTTTGCAGCGGGCTCGGCATGGCCAGGTGGGTTAAGGCGTTTGACTCGTAATCTGAGTGAGGGTCGCGGGTTCCAATCCCCGTCGCACCAAACATTCTCGCCATTTCAGCCTTGGGGCGTTATAATGTGACGGTCAATCCCACTATTCGTTGGTAAAAGAGTAGCCCAAGAGCTGGCGATAGGTGGTGATGACTAGCTGCCTTCCCTCTAGTCTTACACTGCTAAATTAGGGATGGCTAGCGCAGATAGCCCTCATGTAGATTTGCGCGAAATTCAAAATAAAACCTACTTTTCCTAACACTAATTAGCAACGTGTATTTGTCAAAACTTTTTGTTAACCAACTGTTATAAGAAAACAGTGAAAATGTTTAAACTTTGTTAATAAAATCAGAGAAATACGTTTGGTATCAACTGATAAACTACACCCTCTGGATGTTGTGTCTTTATTCCTGAGTGTTCCAGTTACAAAGATACTTAGTTGTCTTAAGAATAAGTTACTAAAGGTCAAGAAATTTCCCCTGTCAGAAGTGAGTGGAATTATTATTCTAGGCTTAGCGAGTTTTCGTGGCGAACTTATATTTTAAAGTAAGAGATCTATCGTTTAAACAGGTTGAAGGTTTAGTTATTGGTCCCTCTTGGATCTAGGGTTATGAAAGTTATATTTAAATGTTACGTGAGTACATTAGATACTCCTGGGGTTAAACCTTTGGTATGTTAATGGCACATTTTTGTTGTGGCAGAATGGTGACGACACATTAATGGAGTTTGAAGGACGTTTCAATTCGGTTAGTCCGAGTATTTGTTTTATGGTTGGTTAAACGAAATAACGAGATTCTCTTCACATCGGTTTAAAGAAATCCGATTTGTTAGTCGTTTCTTCACACAGCATGTCGCTGATGGCCACTAATATTGTCCACGTTTAAATATGAAAAAACTTAGAACCTGTACTTACGATTGTGATTTAAGATGGTAGCTAATTTCTTTTTAAACGTATAGTTAAAAACCATAGAACATTGTTATATTGTATTAACATGTAACAATTTGTAAAAAATGTCACAAAGTTAAAAATAATTAAAGTTCATGACATGAGGGTTTACTTACGGTATACCAATAAGGGGTGATAGGGATGGTAACATTGTACTACATTGTTTGTTTGTTTTGGAATTTCGCACAAAGCTACTCGAGGGCTATCTGTGCTAGCCGTCCCTAATTTAGCAGTGTAAGACTAGAGGGAAAGCAGCTAGTCATCACCACCCACCGCCAACTCTTAAGCTACTCTTTTACCAACGAATAGTGGGATTGACTGTCATATTATAACGCTCCCACAGCTGAAAGGGCGAGCATGTTTGGCGCGACTGGGATGCGAACCCGCGACCCTTAGATTACGAGTCGCATTGTACTACATTGTTACCTGCTCTTGTTATAAATTAAATAATAATACTATGTAACAGGGTGGTAACATTGTACTACATTGTTACCTGCTCTTGTTATAAATTAAATAATAACACTATGTAACAGGGTGAAAACATTGTGCTACATTGTTACCTGCACCTGTTATAAATTTAAAAATATATACGATGTAACAGGGTGGTAACATTGTGCTACATTGTTACCTGCTCTTGTTATAAATTAAATAAAATACCTATGTAACAGGGTGGTAACATTGTGCTACATTATTAGCTGCTCTTGTTATAAATTAAATAATAACACTATGTAACAGGGTGCTAACATTGTGCTACATTGTTACCTGCTCTTGTTATAAATTAAATAATTACACTATGTAAAACAAATTTTGTTCCTGGATAGTAAGTGTTATTTCTTAATTGCTTATGTTGTAAAAATACAGAAAATGGCCATTATTCCCTTCAAACTTTGCTTTTGTGACTTGGATAATAAAATTTAGAAATTAACCTATTTTCTATGTAAAAACGGGCAAATTTGCACATTGTCATTTACATAAGGTCTGAATAAAACAACATATGAATCACGAGTTACATGTATTTATACTAAACTTATATAAAAATGTTTAGAAGTGAGTAGTTTTTCGAGATTTGCGACTGTAATGTAAATCACTTTCACGTATCAGACCCCAAATAAAGTCTCCCATCATGTTTTCGTTATATGTTCCCAGGTCACAAAAGCAAAGTTTCAAGAGAAAAAAAAGGTCTTTTCCATTTACTTTATGCATTATTAATTGGTAAATAACACTTTCTGTCCAGGAAGAAGAAAAAGTAAAATTTTTGTTACATAGTGTTATCTTACTGGTGTAAAAGATAAACATAACAAGTTTATAAATATAGCTTTTACAAAATTGTCATTTTACTTTGGTCAGACATGCATAAAACGTGAAATTCAGAAACAGAAAAGATAAAAATGCAGTAAGAAAATCGCAGGGGAATGAATTGGTTTTAGCAAGAAATGTGGCCAGCACATCTTACGTTATAAGTTAGAATAATACATTTATAATAAATCATTTTCACTTTTAGTGGAAATTAAATAGCAAAAAATCTTTAGAAAAACAAAAATACTCTTTGAAGAAAGACGTTGGTTCACGTGTAGATTTCTTTGGTGCTTTGAAGTTAAGCACAAAACTATACAACTTATCTGCCCACCATGGATATCGAAAGCTGGTTTCTAGTGATTAAGTCCGCCGACACACCACTGTATAACCGACGCGCCCATGTAGAAAATGAATGAAACATTGGATATCTGTTTTGTAAATTCTTCGGAGAGGCCTCGAAGTCGAGGTGGCGCTAAGGGTGTATCGGAAAATTATGTAAATTAGGGGTAGTGAAGTTATGAAAGTTACTGTTTTACTTTAAATATTAATCCTGTTAAAGGTGACAAGGGACGCCATAGGACAATGCAGAGGGACGAGGGACGTGCCATGTTCTTAAAAAAAGGTTATTTTCTATAGATTTTAAAAAACACGTATTTCTAATATTTTTATAGCAGAACTTGTATTAATAAGTATGTTGTTGTAGTTTATAGACTAAGTTTGTAGGTACACTTGTTGTTGTATTAATAAGTATGTTGTTATAGTTTATAGTGTAAGTTTGTAGGTACACTTGTTTGTTGTATTAATAAGTATGTTGTTATAGTTTATAGTGTAAGTTTGTAGGTACACTTGTTTGTTGTATTAATAAGTATGTTGTTATAGTTTATAGAGTAAGTTTGTAGGTACATTTGTTGTTGTATTATTAATATGTTGTTATAGTTTATAGAGTAAGTTTATAGGTACACTTGTTGTTGTATTAATATGTTGTTATAGTTTATAGAGTAAGTTTGTAGGTACACTTGTTGTTGTATTAATAAGTATGTTGTTATAGTTTATAGTGTAAGTTTGTAGGTACACTTGTTTGTTGTATTAATAAGTATGTTGTTATAGTTTATAGAGTAAGTTTGTAGGTACATTTGTTGTTGTATTAATAAATATGTTGTTATAGTTTATAGAGTAAGTTTATAGGTACACTTGTTGTTGTATTAATATGTTGTTATAGTTTATAGAGTAAGTTTGTAGGTACACTTGTTGTTGTATTAATAAGTATGTTGTTATAGTTTATAGTGTAAGTTTGTAGGTACACTTGTTGTTGTATTAATAAGTATGTTGTTATAGTTTATAGAGTATGTTTGTAGGTACACTTGTTGTTGTATTAATAAGTATGTTGTTATAGTTTATAGAGTATGTTTGTAGGTACACTTGTTGTTGTATTAATAAGTATGTTCTTGTAGTTTATAGAGTAAGTTTGTAGGTACACTTGTTGTTGTATTAATAAGTATGTTGTTATAGTTTATAGAGTAAGTTTGTAGGTACACTTGTTGTTGTATTAATAAGTATGTTGTTGTAGTTTATAGAGTAAGTTTGTAGGTACACCTTGTTGTTGTATTAATAAGTATGTTGTTATAGTTTATAGAGTAAGTTTGTAGGTACACTTGTTGTTGTATTAATAAGTATGTTGTTATAGTTTATAGAGTAAGTTTGTAGGTACACTTGTTGTTGTATTAATAAGTATGTTGTTATAGTTTATAGAGTAAGTTTGTAGGTACACTTGTTGTTGTATTAATAAGTATGTTGTTATAGTTTATAGAGTAAGTTTGTAGGTACACTTGTTGTTGTATTAATAAGTATGTTGTTATAGTTTATAGTGTAAGTTTGTAGGTACACTTATTGTTGTATTAATAAGTATGTTGTTATAGTTTATAAAGTAAGTTTGTAGGTACACTTGTTGTTGTATTAATAAGTATGTTGTTATAGTTTATAGTGTAAGTTTGTAGGTACACTTGTTGTTGTATTAATAAGTATGTTGTTATAGTTTATAGAGTAAGTTTGTAGGTACACTTGTTGTTGTATTAATAAGTATGTTGTTGTAGTTTATAGAGTAAGTTTGTAGGTACACTTGTTGTTGTATTAATAAGTATGTTGTTGTAGTTTATAGAGTAAGTTTGTAGGTACACTTGTTGTTGTATTAATAAGTATGTTGTTATAGTTTATAGAGTAAGTTTGTAGGTACACTTGTTGTATTAATAAGTATGTTGTTGTAGTTTATAGAGTAAGTTTGTAGGTACACTTGTTGTTGTATTAATAAGTATGTTGTTGTAGTTTATAGAGTAAGTTTGTAGGTACACTTGTTGTTGTATTAATAAGTATGTTGTTATAGTTTATAGTGTAAGTTTGTAGGTACACTTGTTGTTGTATTAATAAGTATGTTGTTATAGTTTATAGAGTAAGTTTGCAGGTACACTTGTTGTTGTATTAATAAGTATGTTGTTATAGTTTATAGTGTAAGTTTGCAGGTACACTTGTTGTTGTATTAATAAGTATGTTGTTATAGTTTATAGAGTAAGTTTGTAGGTACACTTGTTGTTGTATTAATAAGTATGTTGTTATAGTTTATAGTGTAAGTTTGTAGGTACACTTGTTGTTGTATTAATAAGTATGTTGTTATAGTTTATAGTGTAAGTTTGTAGGTACACTTGTTGTTGTATTAATAAGTATGTTGTTATAGTTTATAGAGTAAGTTTGTAGGTACACCTTGTTGTTGTATTAATAAGTATGTTGTTATAGTTTATAGTGTAAGTTTGTAGGTACACTTGTTGTTGTATTAATAAGTATGTTGTTATAGTTTATAGTGTAAGTTTGTAGGTACACTTGTTGTTGTATTAATAAGTATGTTGTTATAGTTTATAGAGTAAGTTTGTAGGTACACTTGTTGTTGTATTAATAAGTATGTTGTTATAGTTTATAGAGTAAGTTTGTAGGTACACTTGTTGTTGTATTAATAAGTATGTTGTTATAGTTTATAGTGTAAGTTTGTAGGTACACTTATTGTTGTATTAATAAGTATGTTGTTATAGTTTATAGAGTAAGTTTGTAGGTACACTTATTGTTGTATTAATAAGTATGTTGTTATGGTTTATAGTGTAAGTTTGTAAGTACACTTGTTGTTGTATTAATAAGTATGTTGTTATAGTTTATAGTGTACGTTTGTAGGTACACTTGTTGTTGTATTAATAAGTATGTTGTTATAGTTTATAGAGTAAGTTTGTAGGTACACTTGTTGTTGTATTAATAAGTATGTTGTTATAGTTTATAGAGTAAGTTTGTAGGTACACTTGTTGTTGTATTAATAAGTATGTATTTGAGTATATACATATTTATTGTTGTAAAAAAAGATCATAGAAGTCCTAACAAGGATCAACAACACCTCTTTACAACTATTAAGTAGTAATAACGATCCAATATGATCCTCAGAAAGTCCTGCTAGCTACAGTTTAGCAAGTAAAAGAATTATGTTGTTACGAACTGAAGTATCCACACGATTGACAGCTTAAAGGATTCTACAAACAACACTTAGAATATGCTACAGATAGAACAAAAATAATTTTTACGATATAATCCAACGGACTGGTAGGGAAGGGTTATGTAAGTAGAACTTAAACGAGTTTGCAGACAGAACTTAACGAATCACACGTACAGAAGACAACTCATAAGAACCATGTCTGTTAACGAAGATTATTCTGGGTTAGAATACAGTCTACTTATCTAAACGTTCGTATACAAACCACGTGAAACAAGAGCTTACGTACAAAAAGTTCGTGTGTAAACCACATGCAATAATAGTTTACATACAAAAAGTTCGTATGTAAACCATATGAAACAAGTTTATATACGAAGTCCATTCAAACTGTTCTCACACTTCTTCTGTTACAAGTACCGATACAGAGGCAGTGAACTTCACTGAGGTGTGTACAAAGTACAAATAGTGACCTACACCACGAACAAGCAAGTTCTCCAGACCGTATACCTGTGTTAGGAAAACCATGTTCAAAGACACACGTACCTCTTACCCCTGTCAAAATAAAAAGGAACAAAGTATCAAGTTTTGTGTGGAAAATGGTGAAGGAGGAACAGAAATTCTTGAAATGTTAAGAACCGTCTTTGGTGATGACTGTTTAAGTAAGGCTGTCGTTTATTCGTGAACAAAATGCTTTCAAGAGGGTTGGGAGTCAGTCAAAAATGAGTTAGGTTCTTTCGATCTATAGTTGCTTCGAAGTGATCAATAGTTAACTATCTATGAAATTGTTGATGAACTGGACATTTCCTTTGCATCGTGTTAGGCAATTTTAATTGAAAAACTCTGCACGTGTCGAATGTCTGCATAATTTGTTCCAAGGCTGTTGACAGATGACCAAAAGTTTCACCATCAATAAGTGTGCAAGGATCTGAAAAAAGACTAGAATTTGATTCTAATTTCATCAACATCATTATTATTGGTGATGAGTCATGGGTATACAGTTATGACCCTTGACGAGTCATGGATATACAGTTATGAACCTTGATGAGTCATAGGTATACAGTTATGACCTTTGACGAGTCATGGGTATACGGTTATGACCCTTGACGAGTCATGGGTATACGGTTATGACCCTTGACGAGTCATGGGTATACGGTTATGACCCTTGACGAGTTATGGGTATACGGTTGTGACCCTGAAACGAAACTTCAGTCATCCCAGTGAAAGTTTCTGACATCATCATGTCCAAGAAAGACACGACAATCTCGATCAACTGTGAATATAATGTTGATGGTGTTTTTTGATGTATGAGGTATTGCTCATCATAAATTCACACCTCATGGCCAGGCATTTAACCAGGCCTTTTATAAAGAGGTCTTAATTTGTTTGAGGGAGTATGTTAGAAGAAACTGCCGAGAGCTTTGGGAGAATGGTCATTGGTTTATTCATTATGACAACGGGCCTTCACACACTGTAGTGTCTGTTCAGGAATTTTTGACAAAAAAAGCATTCCTGTGACCCCCCCTTCCCGTATTCTTCTGATCATACCCATGTGATTTTTTTTATTATCAAAATCAAGTTAAAATGAAAGATATTTAATGGACATTCCAACCATCCGTAATGATGCGAAAACAGAACTTAGTCACATAACAGTTGAAGACTTCCAGCATTGCTTCCCAAAATTTCAGGAACGTCGGAACAAGTGTGTATCAGTTAGGAGAGATTACTTTGAATGATATAGCATACAATACTGATGTATGTACATTATTCTTCGGAATAAAAGTAAAGTCTTAGAACTTTTTTTATCACACCTCGTATATAAAAGTTGCGAATAAACCATGTGAAATAACTTTTTTATTTCAGCTGTGTACCTTTTCATGTTTCAGAGACTCATGGAGAAACATATACAAAGTGAAAACCTCGAAATAAAAGACGACTGTATCATATTTTATTTTATATATGTATATGACTGAAATACGAACTCAGTCGATGCCTTACTCTTAGTAAAAATTGTTTTACTTTCATATAACAATGTATATTTGATTAACAAACTTACCAGTCTTCAAATTTGAACTTGACATATTTGTGACCAGATAATCCGTTTTACCATTTTCATACCCTTTTATGGATTGTGCACATATCTAAATATATTTAATTACGTTTTAGTAATGTAATATATCTTATTCACATAGTTACGTTAGCGACCGGTTTTAACGTCCGCGCCCTATAATCTTAAAGTTATGGGTCGACTGATACAATACCTTGAAGAAAAAAAAAAGATAAAATTTACGGCCTGGCTAAGGGTTAACTTCAAAAGAACTTCACTGGATGGAAGATCTTAACATGTGTGTGTGTTGTTTTTTTAAAGTTAAAATTAATGTTAACGGAAAACATTTGTCCTTTAATCTATTATACTTTGACAAGTCAGGTAGACATCTAACGATCTAATCAGTCGTTTTGTCCAATTGTTGGGTCTCTCCAAAAGTACTTATACACAAACATTGACGAAAGGAATTTCGAGTTTTATAGTTAATATAATCTGGCATTTAAAAATCAACGTTTGTGCTTCATAGTTTTGTGTTTTATAATCTACGTATATTTGATTTAACGAATGTGCAATGTGCTAGAGAATGAATGCGAATCTTTGGTGCTTGGCTCATGCTAGATGGAGATCCCGATTACACTGTAACACAGGAATGTTGACAATAGCAAAAACAAAACAGGAACCACAGGACTAGAAATAATTAAAAAACTGTAGTGATAACTACATGGTAAAACTTGGTACGTTTAGCATGCTACACATTGAGATGAGCGTTTGAAGTGAATAACTGTACAGTGACGTACAGGATAAACTGGAATTGGGTTAAAAAAACCTAGCGATATATCAAACCCCGTCACACCAAACATGCTCGCCCTTTCAGCCATGGGGGCATTACAATGTGACAGTCAATCCCACTATTCGTTGGTAAGAGTAGCTCAAGAGTTGGCGGTGGATGGTGATGACTAGCTGCCTTCCCTCTAGTCTTACACTACTAAATTAGGGACGGCTAGCGCAGATAGCCCTCGAGTAACTTTGCGCGAAATACAAAAACAAACAAAAAACATTCGCTAGTAGAGAGATTGCATGAAATCAGTAGAATATTGCTTGAAATCCATAAAATATTATCTGAAACCGGCGAGAAAATTTTTGAAACCAATCTAAGCTAAGAAATGTGTCAAACTGTTGACGTCACTTTCTTTCCAACCGTGAAGAGCAGAATATAGAAAACTTATAATCTGTCATTTGATAAGTCAGGTTACATATGTAACTATCCTACTCCGAGGTGTTTTTGTAACACTGATAGTTCTTGATAAACGTTTCTGAAATATTTTAGTTTGTTATTAACTACTTGTGAACTTTCTAACAACAGAAAACGGTTCAATACGTTGAAGATGTGCCCATCCAAAACCCGCTAAAGATCCGAGTTTAGTGAAACGTGAACATTCTGAAATCTGTGTGTGGTGAATAGAAATTCGAGTTCCATAATTTTATGATCAAAAAATAAATTTAAATTTATTGAAGAATTAAATAAACAGATCTTATAGGTTTTATTAATCAACACAAGCTGCTAAACCCTGAAGAATGAAGTTTATAGTTGAGGTTGACATGAAAGATTGTTTTGTCTTTTCCCCTGATGAAGACATATTTACTACCATGAACGTGAACAAGACGTATTTGTAACAAAAACTGTTAACCTCGTATCGTTATCGCATGTAAATTATATAACACAAGTTACTTCTTCATCGCAACGTGTGTACTGTATGTGATAAAAACTGTTAACCTCGTATCGTTATCGCATGTAAATTATATAACACAAGTTACTTCTTCATCGCAACGTGTGTACTGTATGTAATAAAAACTGTTAACCTCGTATCGTTATCGCATGTAAATTATATAACACAAGTTACTTCTTCATCGCCACGTGTGTACTGTATGCACCAGTATTAATTATGTTTCCATGATAAATCGCGTTTTTTATGCTTCATATAACTTTAAAAGAAGCACAACATTTAGTATGCACGTGTAAATAGATAACAGTGGTCTAAAACAACATGGCAGTAAGTTGTATGATCTAAATAGATAACAGTGGTCTAAAACAACATGGCAGTAAGTTGTAGGATCTAAATAGATAACGATGGTCTAAAACAACATGGTAGTAAGTTGTAGGATCTAAATAGATAACAGTGGTCTAAAACAACATGGCAGTAAGTTGTAGGATCTAAATATAGAACAGTGGTCTAAAAAAGGTGACAGTATTATTTAGTATTCCAGCAAGTGTTATATCGAGGATTAATTAACCTTTATTATATGACAGTTAAAAGAACTATTACACAACATGACGATAAATGTCAGTATTCAAAAATATGTACGTGATGCCAACCATTGACGTCACGACTCTTCAACATCATATGATGTAAGACTGTGTTTGTTTTTAATTATCAGTCCTAACTTTACGAATAAGTACAAGTCAGTTGAGGTTAGGCTGATGCGGTACATCCTTTATCAGACTCTACACTTAAAGTAATGAAACATCTTTATCAAAGGCTCTTTCCACTATTTAGCATTATGAGACATCTTTTTGAACTTGGCCTCAACTTGGCTAAGTTACAGCATACGATACAGTCACTAGTTACTATCATAATTTATTTCTATGTCGAGCCATCAACCGTAATATTGCTTCTGTCTTAGCCTGGCATGGCCAAGCGCGTAAGGCGTGCGACTCGTAATCCGAGGGTCGCGGGTTCGCGCCCGCGTCGCGCTAAACATGCTCGCCCTCCCAGCCGTGAGGGCATATAATGTGACAGTCAATCCCACTATTCGTTGGTAAAAGAGTAGCCCAAGAGTTGGCGGTAGGTGGTGAAGACTAGCTGCCTTCCCTCTAGTCTTACACTGCTAAATTAGGGACGGCTAGCACAGATAGCCCTCGAGTAGCTTTGTGCGAAATTCAAAAAACAAACCAAAATGCTTCTGTCTTACCTAAATAGTTCCAGCTGTGGCACATCATAGGATTCTAAAGTTGATTTATAACGTCTAAAGCATCACGAAACTGTGTGAACGTTTAAAAAGTCCTTTCGATTCGTACGACGCGTGTAAAGACCCTCTACAGCCTTGGTTTAAACCCAGCCATCTGTGTGTTAGTAATTAGACAGATTCTAAGTATATCTGGAGTACGTCTAACAACGTGGGTTTTCGTGAAGGTGGACCACACTAGTAACTGCTTCAGGGTTCAGATCTTGGTAAATCTCATCTCTCCCTTCTGTGCATAAGAATAAGATTCATTAATAATCTAGAAAGTGCCCACCCATGCGCAAACCCGGGTATTAAAAATGGAAGTTATCATAGCCCGGTTGTTCATGTCCCCTAAGGTTCCTTGACTTCAAGTGCAAGTCACGTCCAAACCTACCTAAATGTTCTTGTTGCTGCTTAATCAGAAAACTTGGAAGGATTTATGGGATATTTCTGGGATGGTAAGAAAATGAACATACCTAAAATTCATCGATTAGTCAACATTACTGTATTGTTGTGGTAACTGAAGATTGATTCAATACAACCTCGATAACAGACTCTAAACGCTTCTTAGCCTAATGAAACACCTTTCTACTATTTAGTATTATGAAACATCCTTATTGAAGACTTTCCACTATTTAGTATGATGAGTAATCTTTATCAAAGAATATGTCCAACATCCAGTTTGGTGTAGCACAGAATCTCCTTTAGCACATTTAAAAAAACATCTATGCTCCAAACCTTTTGGAGTTGGTTGATCGTTGGCTGTTTGTTGCTAAGCGCAAAGCTACGAAATATGCTTCCCTGCTGTGTCAATATCGGGTATCGAAGCCCGAAATTTAGCGATTTAAAACTGAAATTTACTTCTGAGCCATCAGGACTGTTATTTAAACGACACTATGTAACATCTATCAAAACATAATATTATTATCGCTACCTACATTTACTTATCCTAGAATTACTTTTTCCATTACTTTTGAAAACTTTAGTCAAAGGATCACTCACAATATCATAACGTTTCTCTTAGATAACCCGTGTTCTTCTTCCAATTATTACCATTCTCAAAGTTTCTGTAACCTCAAAACGTTCGCTCCATTATTTGGTTTTTACTTTCTTTAATTTCCTGTATAATTTTTCAATAATACATATATGACCCCCTATAGCCTCATCTCGAAATAAAATACAATGAAGTTCAAAAAACAAAAGTTACAGTAAATATTATTCTGAAACCCTGTTCTTCCCCTTTAAATAGTTGTCTTCGAGTTAATTTTAGAAATAGATGAGAGAAAACATTGAAGATAGCATAACTTATGTAAGGAACATCTTTACTCTTTACTAATAGGTAATGTTTGTATCCAATAGTATCCTTTGTTTTGCAAGTAAATGAAAATCCACTGTTGTATTCCGTACACTTAATGAAGAGAGATAAATGTATGACAAAACACACACACACACTACGACATGCATTCCTACTCATGAATATGTAACACCTGCACTCGAGTTTGTTGTATGACAAAACACACACACACTACGACATGCATTCCTACTCATGAATATGTAATACCTGCACTCGAGTTTGTTGTATGACAAAACACACACACACACTACGACATGCATTCCTACTCATGAATATGTAATACCTGCACTCGAGTTTGTTGTATGACAAAACACACACACACACTACGACATGTATTCCTACTCATGAATATGTAACACCTGCACTCGAGTTTGTTGTATGACAAAAACACACACACACACTACGACATGCATTCCTACTCATGAATATGTAACACCTGCACTCGAGTTTGTTGTATGACAAAACACACACACACACTACGACATGCATTCCTACTCATGAATATGTAACACCTGCACTCGAGTTTGTTGTATGACAAAACACACACACACACTACGACATGCATTCCTACTCATGAATATGTAATACCTGCACTCGAGTTTGTTGTATGACAAAACACACACACACACTACGACATGCATTCCTACTCATGAATATGTAATACCTGCACTCGAGTTTGTTGTATGACAAAACACACACACACACTACGACATGCATTCCTACTCATGAATATGTAACACCTGCACTCGAGTTTGTTGTATGACAAAACACACACACACACTACGACATGCATTCCTACTCATGAATATGTAATACCTGCACTCGAGTTTGTTGTATGACAAAACACACACACACACTACGACATGCATTCCTACTCATGAATATGTAACACCTGCACTCGAGTTTGTTGTATGACAAAACACACACACACACTACGACATGCATTCCTACTCATGAATATGTAATACCTGCACTCGAGTTTGTTGTATGACAAAACACACACACACACTACGACATGCATTCCTACTCATGAATATGTAATACCTGCACTCGAGTTTGTTGTATGACAAAACACACACACACACTACGACATGCATTCCTACTCATGAATATGTAACACCTGCACTCGAGTTTGTTGTATGACAAAACACACACACACACTACGACATGCATTCCTACTCATGAATATGTAATACCTGCACTCGAGTTTGTTGTATGACAAAACACACACACACACTACGACATGCATTCCTACTCATGAATATGTAACACCTGCACTCGAGTTTGTTGTATGACAAAACACACACACACACTACGACATGCATTCCTACTCATGAATATGTAACACCTGCACTCGAGTTTGTTGTATGACAAAACACACACACACACTACGACATGCATTCCTACTCATGAATATGTAACACCTGCACTCGAGTTTGTTGTATGACAAAACACACACACACACTACGACATGTATTCCTACTCATGAATATGTAATACCTGCACTCGAGTTTGTTGTATGACAAAACACACACACACACTACGACATGTATTCCTACTCATGAATATGTAACACCTGCACTCGAGTTTGTTGTATGACAAAACACACACACACACTACGACATGTATTCCTACTCATGAATATGTAACACCTGCACTCGAGTTTGTTGTATGACAAAACACACACACACACTACGACATGTATTCCTACTCATGAATATGTAACACCTGCACTCGAGTTTGTTGTATGACAAAACACACACACACACTACGACATGTATTCCTACTCATGAATATGTAACACCTGCACTCGAGTTTGTTGTATGACAAAACACACACACACACTACGACATGCATTCCTACTCATGAATATGTAACACCTGCACTCGAGTTTGTTGTATGACAAAACACACACACACACTACGACATGTATTCCTACTCATGAATATGTAACACCTGCACTCGAGTTTGTTGTATGACAAAACACACACACACACTACGACATGCATTCCTACTCATGAATATGTAACACCTGCACTCGAGTTTGTTGTATGACAAAACACACACACACACTACGACATGCATTCCTACTCATGAATATGTAATACCTGCACTCGAGTTTGTTGTATGACAAAAACACACACACACACTACGACATGCATTCCTACTCATGAATATGTAACACCTGCACTCGAGTTTGTTGTATGACAAAACACACACACACACTACGACATGCATTCCTACTCATGAATATGTAATACCTGCACTCGAGTTTGTTGTATGACAAAACACACACACACACTACGACATGCATTCCTACTCATGAATATGTAATACCTGCACTCGAGTTTGTTGTATGACAAAACACACACACACACTACGACATGCATTCCTACTCATGAATATGTAATACCTGCACTCGAGTTTGTTGTATGACAAAACACACACACACACTACGACATGCATTCCTACTCATGAATATGTAATACCTGCACTCGAGTTTGTTGTATGACAAAACACACACACACACTACGACATGCATTCCTACTCATGAATATGTAATACCTGCACTCGAGTTTGTTGTATGACAAAACACACACACACACTACGACATGCATTCCTACTCATGAATATGTAATACCTGCACTCGAGTTTGTTGTATGACAAAACACACACACACACTACGACATGCATTCCTACTCATGAATATGTAATACCTGCACTCGAGTTTGTTGTATGACAAAACACACACACACACTACGACATGCATTCCTACTCATGAATATGTAATACCTGCACTCGAGTTTGTTGTATGACAAAACACACACACACACTACGACATGCATTCCTACTCATGAATATGTAACACCTGCACTCGAGTTTGTTGTATGACAAAACACACACACACACTACGACATGCATTCCTACTCATGAATATGTAATACCTGCACTCGAGTTTGTTGTATGACAAAACACACACACACACTACGACATGCATTCCTACTCATGAATATGTAATACCTGCACTCGAGTTTGTTGTATGACAAAACACACACACACACTACGACATGTATTCCTACTCATGAATATGTAACACCTGCACTCGAGTTTGTTGGCAACACTTCCATACTTCAAGGTACTTATTAATTGAGCCACAGAAATTCAAGCTCGATTTTCACTGAATTCTTTTCCGTATCTTATAATTTAATACAAAATAACTCGATGTACTTAATCAACGAGTTAAACCTGAACACAGTCACTCCATCCACTTCCTTTTACCTCGTATATTAAGTTGTACCACTATAAACCTGAACACATTCACTCCACCCACTTCCTTTTACCTCGTATATTAAGTTGTACCACTATAAACCTGAACACAGTCACTCCACCCACTTTCTTTTACCTTGTATATTAAGTTGTACCACTACAAACCTGAACACAGTCACTCCACCCACTTCCTTTTACCTAGTATTTTAAGTTGTAACACTATAAACCTGAACACAGTCACTCCACCCACTTTCTTGTACCTCGTATGTTAAGTTGTACCACTATAAACCTGAACAAGTCACTTCACCCACTTCCTTTTACCTCGTATATTAAGTTGTACCACTATAAACCTGAACACAGTCAGTCCACCCACTTCCTTTTACCCCGTATATTAAGTTGTACCACTACAAACCTGAACACTGTCACTTTATCCACTTCCTTTTACCTCGTATATTAAGTTGTACCACTATAAACCTGAACACAGTCAGTCCACCCACTTCCTTTTACCTCGTATTTTAAGTTGTAACACTATAAACCTGAACACATTCAGTCCTCCCACTTCCTTTTACCTCGTATGTTAAGTTGTACCACTATAAACCTGAACAAGTCACTTCACCCACTTCCTTTTACCTCGTATATTAAGTTGTACCACTATAAACCTGAACACAGTCAGTCCACCCACTTCCTTTTACCTCGTATTTTAAGTTGTAACACTATAAACCTGAACACATTCAGTCCTCCCACTTCCTTTTACCTCGTATGTTAAGTTGTACCACTATAAACCTGAACAAGTCACTTCACCCACTTCCTTTTACCTCGTATATTAAGTTGTACCATTATAAACCTGAACACAGTCAGTCCACCCACTTCCTTTTACCCCGTATATTAAGTTGTACCACTACAAACCTGAACACTGTCACTTTATCCACTTCCTTTTACCTCGTATATTAAGTTGTACCACTATAAACCTTAACAAGTCACTTCACCCACTTCCTTTTACCTCGTATATTAAGATGTACCACTATAAACCTGAACACAGTCAGTCCACCCACTTCCTTTTACCCCGTATATTAAGTTGTACCACTACAAACCTGAACACTGTCACTTTATTCACTTCCTTTTACCTCGTATATTAAGTTGTACCACTATAAACTATTGTCACTTTATCCATTTGTTTACCTTTAACATTCTAATGATTAACACTTACTCTCTGAAAGGGTTGAATTTCAGTGAGGAAACCTCAAACAGGCAACAGGAATTAACACAACTGTTTTGACAATTGAAATACGTTTCCATGGTAATTGAAAACAAAATAGAAACAAGTTATTATATCAATGAATATACTAAAATAAGATTCTTTTTCTGTAGTTTGTACCACTTCTTAATGTTGTCTGGCCCAATAACAAGTATCAATATATTCTACGATCATAAACAAGTCGCCTTTGAATTATTTATAGCGATAAACCTTGGTTGTAACAAATATATTTGGGGACTTGATAATTAACTTCCTTGTTCACCGGCACTTACTTTGAATACATTTTCTCTGACCACACATCGTAAGATCGGAAACAGATTCTTCAGAGAAATAACTCAGTCATGTTAAAATAACTCAGTGATGTTAAAAACAAAAAATTAAATATTTGTAGAAAATCGTAAGAAAAACCCAACGTCCTACAGTTTTTCATAAGGAACATAACATGAAAGCTCTTTACTTCTTTTATGCTATCTTCGATATTTTGGTGTCAAAACAGAATAGCTATCGAATTTAAGATGACATTTGAACCCCCTTTCAAAAGATCTGCGAGGAAATAGAAAATGTAACGTCAACTGGTACTTACAGTTTTGAAATATTCAGGTATGTCACAGATTGTGTGTATGTGTGTGTTCTTATAGCAGAGCCACATTACGCTATCTGCTCAATCCACCGAGGGGAATCGGATCCCTGATTTTAGCGTTTTAAATCCGTAGACTTACCGCTGTACCAGCGGGGGACACACAGGTTTCGTCATTTTATCTACCGGTCAAATCTTTCAGTGAAATTTATTAATGAAAACCAAATGTTAGATTAAAAAGAGAAAAATTCAGGTAACATATCTCAAGATGATTAAGTGTAAACTGGCCGATATGACGTTTCTAATATCACAAGTGTTGGTATGCGTCTACGAACCTGAAAAGCAGACGCAGGACAATTTAGTTACAAAGAGTGGAGAAAAGAAACCAGAAATATATGGGTGAAAGTGTTACAGAAAGAAGTTATGTATTTGTTTAAAAAATCAAAATTATTCTGCGTTCGTGTTGCGTGTTTTGTTTTATTTTAATTTTAATAACATAAGCTATTCTAGATTTAAGACTTGCCAGCTGTCCGGTCAGTCGTCCGACAAGGCCAGGTGGTTAAGTCTTTCGATTTGCAATATAAGGATCGCCGTTTCGAATCTCTATCACACCAAACATGCTCGCCCTGTCGGCCGTGGGGGCGTTATAATGTGGCAGTAACTCCCACTATTCGTTGGTGAAAGAGTAGCCCAAGAGTTGGCGGTGAGTGGTGATGACTAGCTTTTTTCTTTCTAGTCTTACACTGCTAAATTAGGGACGGCTATGCATAGAAAGCCCTCGTGTAGCTTTGCGTGAAATTCAAACTAAACAACCAAAAATTGCTGGTCGGATCTAGCAGAGTAACGTATTGGTGTGTTATATACACAAAAGGGGAATCGGTGTACTAGTACACCGTAAATGTTGCAGCATGCAGATAACCATTAACACAGAAGGTCAAGGGTCATTGGCGAAATAAAATACGAATGATATCATATTCTATTAGTGGCAGTTTTGTATTGTCTTTCTAAACTTACGAATAACTAATTTATTGTTTATCTTGCTGATATATCACATATTTTCTCGTGCATAATCATAGAAAAAATTTATATCAAAACTGCGAATTATTTTCGAATTAAGTTTTTTATTTGGTCCCTCGGAAAGAAGATACTAACATCCTCTATCTGACAGTATAAAACTCATATAATCTCTACCATAAACTGTATAAAATTGATGCAATTTCTACTTTTGACTGTATAACATCAATAAAGCCTCTACCTTGGACTTTATATAACTAGGACTGAATGAAGTTAATATAGTATTATTTAATAACTGTACAAAACTGGAACACTCTCTGACCTGGACTGTACAAAACTAGAACACCCTCTGACCTGGACTATACAAAACCAGAACACCCTCTGACCTGGAATGTACAAAACTAGAACACCCTCTGACGTGGACTGTACAAAACCAGAACACCCTCTGACCTGTACTGTACAAAACTAGAACACCCTCTGACCTGTACTGTACAAAACTAGAACACCCTCTGACCTGTACTGTACAAAACCAGAACACCCTCTGACCTGTACTGTACAAAACTAGAACACCCTCTGACCTGTACTGTACAAAACTAGAACATCCTCTGACCTGGACTGTACAAAACTAGAACATCCTCTGACCTGTACTGTACAAAACTAGAACACCCTCTGACCTGTACTGTACAAAACTAGAACATCCTCTGACCTGGACTGTACAAAACTAGAACATCCTCTGACCTGGACAGTACAAAACTAGAACACCCTCTGACCTGTACTGTACAAAACTAGAACATCCTCTGACCTGGACTGTACAAAACTAGAACATCCTCTGACCTGTACTGTACAAAACTAGAACACCCTCTGACCTGGACTGTACAAAACTAGAACATCCTCTGACCTGGACTGTACAAAACTAGAACACCCTCTAACCTGGACTGTACAAAACATCTTCTGTCCATTTCTTCAAATCATGTAATTTTGATTTATTTTCAGCTCAACATAAATGTGAAAAGTGTTCGTTTCTTAATAGATTTATTGTTACTGTTTCTATTCAGAACATCCCCTTATTTTTTACTGCCTCATTATTTAGTATCGGTTTTCGTTTAATAAGCAGTAGTGCTCCAAAACAAACATATCCATCTCATAGACATAACTTATCACTCTACTTAGCCCTTACGTCTATGGATTCTTCAGCCGGAGGTTACAAGTAGTTTCTTGAAAGTTCGACAGCTATGTATGTTTTCAATCGCCAAACAGTTACAAATCAACATTTGGAAGATCACAGTGATGTGAAAAAGTATAGACATATAACAGAGAGGTTGTTCTAGCAAGTGCGTGTATGCGTAAAGGTCAGTATTTTGCAGTTAGCGGTGCTTTCTTAACACATACACACCAGATATGATATGAATATTTATAATCAGCCACCCTCACAGATGGTCAGAGTTATTACCTGGTTTACTACTTATAGTCCGAAGTGCTCCCATTAATTAATGCCAATTATACGTAATAAATTTTGAGAATAAATTAGACTTCGCAGTGGGCATAATTCTTAAACCTAAACAGTCAGACATTATGAATTTCGCAACTACTAATACTGAAGTCTTTCGAATGTGTATGGTATCCATTTGCCTTCGACTACCCTGATAGAAGTCCCATAAAAACGTATTGTCCAGCTGTTCAGTTTATTATATATTCAATTACACGAATAGTTTTCATTTATATGCAAAATTGAAAAAATGGGAGTGCATGGTCGGTGTAGAACTTTTCAAATATTAAAGAATTCACTATAAAACTTCTGTTTCCTCGTCCATGTTTTAAGTAACATAATCCGATAGCTGTTGTAGTTAGTGAAATTTAATAATACTTGTGTATGAGCGAGTCCATGAAAGAATGAGTTTTTATGTTTAGGCCTTATAGGAAAATATAATCTAACTAAATAGTACTTACGAAAACCCGTATATAAAGGGTTCAGACCCACTTTATAAGAATCCCTTTTTACGGTAATACGTTAACATGCCATATTTAGTTGTATCGTATCTGACACCCAATTATTAAGCTGTTGTCGTTGTTTTTTTTTAATTTCGCGCATAACTACACGAGAGCTATCTGCGCTAGCCGTCCGTAATTTAGCAGTGTAAGACTAGAGGATAGGCACCTAGTCATCACCACCCACCGTCAACTCTTGGGCTACTCTTTTACCAGCAAATAGTGGAATTGACCGTGACGTTATAATGCCCCCACGGCTGAAAGGGCGAGCATGTTTGGTGCGACCGGGATTCGAACCCGCGACCCTCAGATTACGAGTCGAACGTCTTAACCCACGTGGCCATGCTGGGCCCATTATTTAGCTTGTGGTGAAGTCCAATTCTTACATGGTTGTTCTTTCCAAAACAGATCGTGAAATACGTTTTACACCATTTTGTTTTAATTAATACATTATTTAGTTGTCTCAGTATGACGTATTTTACTGGATACATTTTTACTTCCATACGTAGTATAGTTGTCTTTATATGCCATAGCAGATGATAAGACAAGTTGTTTATACAATGTTCTCACGTTTCATAGCCCATATGTATTCCACTAAAGCTAAATAACGCATTCTTACCAGAAAACGTATCTATACAATCACATATTTTGCTGTTCTTGTGAAGAAAGTCACCATTTTTCCATCACCATATACTTCAGTTTTCTTCTGAATAAAATTATTTTCCCATAGACAGATATCTTACATTTGTTGTCGTCAACGGCTGAACGCTGCCAGGTGGCAAGTCGGAGTGCGGATCTAAGCACCCGTATTTCGCGCACCGATTACGGCCGACAAAACACATGCTCCGCTCATTTGGGCGGTAGGTACGTTATAAGAGTTGCAATCAAATACCATTTTACGGTCTGAAAAGTTGGTTTTTTTCAGACAATAACTTCAAAATTAACATAGGTGGACTTTGAGTAGCTTTACGTGAATATCTGAGAAATAGGCAAAAAAATCTAATAGATAAAATTAATCATTTGTGATGACCAGATATTTTAACTTTGTTCTGGATGAAATAGTTGCTATTCCAACGCCACATATTTTAATTTTGTTAAGAGGCCACATTGTCTCAGTCGTAATTTTGGTGGTTTATAAATACAAAAAACGGATCTCGATATATTTGCTTACAGTTTATTTCTTTATAGTCAAGCACAAAGTTACGTAATGGGACACCCACCACGAGTATGGAAACCCAGTTTATAGCGGTGTGACTCCGCAGACATACCGCTGTGCTACTGGGGGATGGGGCAGTCTCGATATATGTGATGGAATCAGTGCAGATAGCTTTTTCTATGTCTTTACAACAAATCAACTTCTGTTATTAGCTCGTCTTATATTTATGTAACCGCCCCTAAGTTCGAACCGAAACGCATCTTGTCATCGATTCCCACCACCAACTCCGATACGTGTTTGTGCGCAACGGAATCCTTGGATTCACAGTCCAAGCACGCTAACCATCAGACCACACCCGAGCAATGTAATTTTAAAACATTAAGATTCAAGACTGATTTAGACTTCGTCACGAGCCATGACTTGATGTGAATAAACAATATGTTTCTAAAAGTATAGAACAACTGCAGACAGAACGACATCACAGGTTAATATCTCTTTTTACTTAGTTTTAAGTTTCAGTAAAAATATTAAAAGACCACGCCTACATAATTACAAACAATTAAAAACATTTCTGTCCAATATTCAGGTTCAAATTCAAAGCAGAGAAACGGCTACTATGTTATAGATAATATCTCATTAGCATGAATATATTATCCACATTTCATTACTATGATGACCACGCTTTCTTCTCTAATAGAATGAATAACTAAAATACGACCCTATTTGTTAAGTATTAGAGTTTTTGATATTTTGTCTCATTAGATTTTACGAAAATATTCTCAACAATAACACTATGTAACACATATATTGTTCCTGGATAGTATGTGTTATTTCTTAATTGCTTATGTTGTAAAAGTACAGAAAATGGCCATTATTCCCTTCAAACTTTGCTTTTGTGACCCGGATAATGAAATTTAGAAATTAACCTATTTTCTAAGTAAAAACGGGCAAATTTGCACATTTTCATTTACATAAGGTCTGAATAAAACAGCATATGAATCAAGATTTACATGCATTTATACTAAAGTTATACAAAGATGTTTAGAAGTGAGTAGTTTTTCGAGATTTGCGACTGTAATGTAAATCACTTCCACGTATCAGCTCCTAAATATAGTCTCCCGTCATGTTTTCATTATACGCTCCCAATGTCACAAAAGCAAAGGTTGAAGAGAAAAATAGGTCTTTTCCATTCACTTTAGACATAAACAATTGGGAAATAACACTTTCTGTCCAGGAACAATAAAAAGTAAACATTTTGTTACACCGTGTTATCTCTGTAGACGTTTCTTTTGATAGAAGTTTATGGAAATTACTTATTTATATTTCTTTATTTTTCTCTTAATAAAGATTGAAAATACACCTGTTGTGTTTCCAGTTTGAATTCCTGTCCGTTACACTGTGTCCACTATTTGAAATAGTAGCCCAAGAGTTGGTAGTGGGAGGTGATCACTTCTCCTCGAGTGTCACACTTCCAAATTAGAAACGACTAAAGGTAGCCCTCGTGCAACTTGGGACAAAATTCAAATGAAACAACATGAAACAAAACGGCTTTACCAAAATTATATTGTAATCCTACAACTGTCCAAATATTTTCAGAACCATGATATATTCACCAGGTGAAAATCCTCTGAAACAGGATTTACTGATATCAACAAAAAGCGAACTCTAAGGTAGAAGAGTTTCGCTCACTTCTCTATGATATAATCTCAAACCAAATAGTCTTGACAGTGTTTCCTACCGAATGACACAGACTTTGAAAACATCCACCTCACAAGGCCAATATTCCTTTGAAATTAATACAGTGAAGTACAGCAGAGTGCAGTAAAATTAATACAGTGAAGTACAGCAGAGTGCAGTAAAATTGATACAGTGAGGTACAGCAGAGTGCAATAAAATTAATACAGTGAAGTACAGCATAGTGCAGTAAAATTAATACAGTGAGGTACAGCAGAGTGCAGTAAAATTAATACAGTGAAGTACAGCAGAGTGCAGTAAAATTAATACAGTGAAGTACAGCAGAGTGCATTAAAATTAATACAGTTAAGTACAGAAGAATATAAAATGAAGTCGTTATTGTTTTAACACAGTACAAAGCATAACTGTAAAACGAAGTCAGTAAAGGATGATGAAGGGTAGACACGTGCTGCGCGATAAATTACGTAATAACAAAAATTTCTACATTCGCTTTCGTCCATGTAGAACAGACAAAGTTTTTAGCTCCTAATGTGAGGATTTCAACTGTTTCTGTTGAAGAACAAAGGTTCTCTGCTGCATTCAATCTAGCAGAGAACTGCTCTGAAAATAAACACAAAAAACACGAGTTCCAAGTAACAGAAAAATAGTCTTGTTACCTATGTGAATAGATAACAAAAAGGGGTGAAATAAGTCCATATAAAGTCTTAATAGGGAACATTTCGTAATTCTTAATAATTATCTTACACCGTTTGTTTCATTCGTTATTAACACAGTATTCTTTTTCAAAGTAAATGTTTGTTTACTTATTTCTCCTAATGGGTTAGAGAAAGTTTATAGGGTTACTACGCTAAAATTCAGGGTTCGATTCCTAACTTTGGTCAAAATATAGATGGTTAGTTGTATAGTTTTGAACTAAAAACCAACTGTATAGTTATTGGTAAACATAGTTAAACAGTAATAAGTTTCTTGGACGGTGAACTTTAACGTGAGTAAACAAATCAGCGCTTTCCTTAGGACAATTCGTTTGGTTTGGTTTCAATTTCGCGCAAAGCTACTCGAGGGCTATTTGCGCTAGCCGTCCCAAATTTAGCAGTGTAAGACTAGAGGGAAGGCAGCTAGTCATCATCACCTACCGCCAACTCTTGGGCTATTCTTTTACCAACAAATAGGGGGATTGATCGTCACAGTATTAAGGTCCCTACGGCTGAAAGGGTGAGCGTGTTTGGTGTGAGGGGGATTCGAACCCGCAACCCTCAGATTACGCCCATATATAGGACAGATAATACATGAACTCTTCTTGTATTTTGTCTTTAAGTCTTTTCTTGGATATATCAGGTATTACTGATTGATTTCGTGTGCTGTTCGTTGTACAAAGTATATTATTTTGCTTAAATCGACTTCCAGTTTTATTTAAAGTCAATGAAAACGAAAGGAAAGAACAGTTATTATAATGCATCGTAAGAGAAAACAAGGGTGCTATTTTACCTCTGATTATTTATTGCATTGAACTAGTTCTCGTGAAGCATCGCCTTATAAGATAAGACGCTTGGCAAACTTGTGTGAGAATACATCATTAGCGTACTCTAGCGGACACTATATAATTAAGTGGTGGCTGATGGTAGCCACGCATCTTAGACCTTAAACATCAGTAGGTTTTTCGCCACAAGCGACGGTTTCTATCGATAAGAGTTCATTTATATTCGTAATTTCCTGCATCATACAGACATTTTGTTTCTAACGAGTATGAATAAAAAATAAATCATGCGATTTATTTGCGCTAGCCATGTCTTATTATGAAGTGATGAAATGAGAGAAAGCAGCTGGTCAATACCAGTCACCATCAGTTTGGGCTACTTCAGGTCATGAAAACTCGACAGATGTTCTCTGAAATCCACGAGTGTTATTGACTCCAATAAACAAAAAGCTGCGAAAGCATAGCTTTAGAAATGTGCAATATAAGTATGCACCTGTACAGGTTGTCATTGTTCATTATTCACTGGGTCAGTGGTGATACAGATATTGGACAGTGGCTAAAATAAGCATATATTGGTCGTGTTTATCTTTCTTGAAAGTTAATACAACCATATACTCTTTATTTTGCGGAACAGAAAAGGGCCGAGTATGGCCTAGTTATTAGCATGTTGGACTGGAGGTTGTTAATGGCCTAATAATTAAAAACACGGTAGACTGGTGGTTGATAAAGGTCTAATCATTAAAAACTCGGTGAAATGGTGGTTGATAAAGGTCTAATAATTAAAAACTCGGTGAAATGGTGGTTGATAAAGGTCTAATAATTAAAAACGCGGTGGACTGGTGGTTGATAAGGGTCTAATAATTAAAAACTCGGTGAAATGGTGGTTGATAAAGGTCTAATCATTAAAAATACACGGTGGACTGGTGGTTGATAAGGGTCTAATAATTAAAAACTCGGTGAAATGCTGGTTGATAAAGGTCTAATAATTAAAAACGCGGTGGACTGGAGGTTGATAAAGGTCTAATAATTAAAAACACGGTGAAATGGTGGTTGATAAAGATCTAATAATTATAAACGCGGTGGACTGGTGGTTGGTAAAGGTCTAATAATTAAAAACGCGGTGAACTGGAGGTTGATAAAGGTCTAATAATTAAAAACACGGTGAACTGGTGGTTGATAAAGGTCTAATAATTAAAAACTCGGTGAAATGGTGGTTGATAAAGGTCTAATAATTAAAAACTCGGTGAAATGGTGGTTGATAAAGGTCTAATAATTAAAAACGCGGTGGACTAGTGGTTGATAAAGGTCTAATAATTAAAAACGCGGTGGACTAGAGATCGATAAAGGTCTAATAATTAAAAACACGGTGAATTGGTGGTTGATAAAGGTCTAATAATTAAAACCGCGGTGGACTGGAGGTTGATAAAGGTCCAATATAAACTTGCTGTGACTAATTGTATTTTCTTTAGTTGCCCAGTCTCTACACTACTTCACTTTCACCACATATGAAGCAGGTAGATTCTAGAATGTCACAAGTATATAGAAACCTGATGAAGAATTCATGTTCATGTCGAAATACAGACCAATCTTGATACACATCTGTGAAATACAAAACATTAATTCACTCAAAAATTCATGTTCATGGCAAGATACAGACCAATCTTGATACACATCTGTGAAATACAAAACATCAATTCACTCAAAAATTCATGTTCATGTCGAGATATAGACCAGTCTTGATACACATCTGTGAAATACAAAACATCAATTCACTCAACAATTCATGTTCATGTCGAGATATAGACCAGTCTTGATACACATCTGTGAAATACAAAACATTAATTCACTCAACAATTCATGTTCATGTTGAGATATAGACCAATCTTGATACACATCTGTGAAATACAAAACATCAATTCACTCAAAAACAGTTCGAATGCTGACAAACAAAAATGGGGGATTCCTTGTAACAAAACGTTTATGAAATGAAGTCAAGCTTGGTTTATCTTTCTCAGTTTGTCTTCGAGGTTGACACCTGCTCAGCACTAGGTGGGTGCAAAACTTTTATGAGAGGTAAAGATGACCCCATCCCTTTGTCATTTATGTAGGTCTGTTACCCCATAAAAAATAAAGTGTTTTGTTTGTAATCTGGTATCGGAAGGAAACAGTGGGGAAGTTTACTCCGTAGGTTTTCTACTCCCTAGGTTTTTGGATATCATAATCAAAATGGTTTAGAAAATGGAATCAAATGACCACTCTGTCGTTAAATTTAACTGGACATCGAACTACCACTGAATTGTCATAAAAGAAAAATATATTTTTAAACAAAAAAGCAAACCACTTTAACTGATAATATGCTGTTACGAAAAATAAATAATGGTAGCCTAAATGTCAACTTGCTCGGAGTGGAAAACCAAAAATTCGTGGTTTGAAACCCGTTATCGTAGTAAAGCGATCCGTATTTTGGGGTTTTAGGTCCACGAGAAGAGTACTGTTTAAAACTCGCGTTTCATCTAGAAAAGAGTTGGTCTTGGATGCTGTTGGCTACCTTACTAGCCTGTAGTTGGTCATTTCAAAATTAAAAGCGATTATGCACAGATAGTTTTTGCTTCGCCTTGCGCGAAAACCTGAAACAAAGAAACAGACCTAAAACGTTTTGTATCGTCTTTTCATTACAATGAAATTAAGAATTGATACAATGTTAAAATATTGTTGAATTATTGTTTGTTTTTATTTGGTACTTCAAACTTATAAGCCTTACAAGAAACACTAATTCTGTCACGACGAAACTGATAATATTTCGTCAGAGTATTGTAAACATTATCTCGACAGATTCTATTGTGTATTTTATTCTCCATTGTCAGAAATTTCTCGCTTTGTACGTGAAAAAAGAGAAACCTTAAAATATTCGGTTTACAAGCTATCATTGGTTTCCTATTCTAAGAGTAATCAGAAGGTCGCGGGTTCGAATCCCCGTCACACTCAACATGCTCGCCCTTTCAGCCGTGGGGTCATTATAATGTGTCGATCAATCCCACTATTCGTTGGTGAAAGAGCAGCCCAAGAGTTTGTGGTGGGTGGTGATGACCAACCGACTTCCCTCTAGTTTTAGACTGAAACATTAGGGACGGCTAGCGCAAATAGCCCTCGAGTAGCTTTGCGCGAAATTGAAACCAAACCAAACGAATTGTTCTAAGGATATTCAAAAACAAACAAACACCTAAAGATGGATTACTATATTCCAATAAATTTGGAAAAAGACATATGAGCATCGGTGAAGATGATTTCAGTATAATTAACCTACATACAACAAAAAATCATAAATGAACAAACAAAATAAAAAGCAGTTGTTACTTTTTTCCCAGTTCCTCAATTGTAAATTTGGGGTTCTATTCCTGCTACACAGGTTGTTCTGCGTGTAACTTTATGCTTATAGCAAATAAGTTAAAAGCTTTGCATATACATTAAGATAAAATTATTGTAGTCAGATCTCAGTATAAAATGCACATAACACATTCACCTATCCTTTAAAGGCAAAGCCTAACAGAGCATAAATAATTAGATTATGAACAATTAAAAACATTATTTTAGGATAGTCAGAAGAATCGATTTTCACAATCGTTTATGATACGGTCGAAAATTATAAACTACACAGAATTCACACACCATCATATTGCATAGGAATAATTAGTTACTATCAAACTGGGCTTATTTTAAACTGACTCTTATCTACAACATGTTTTTCGAAGTAACTAATTCATTTTCTCTTTTTCCAATCTTTTCCTATACTTATTGAATTCAAAAGTGCTCATATTGTGCCTTACTATCACTATTCTGTGGCTTCTGTAAACGTCTCAGAATCAAGTTATTTAGGTAAGAATTGTTCTGGGTCGTGCGTGGCCTAGTGATTACCTTAGCGGGCTGTATATCACAGAGTAAATCATTCGTGTCCCGTAGCCATGAAAACAAGATTGTAGTATGCACAAGGTCGAGTTAGGTACTCGGGTTTGTAGATGCATTAAACAGGTTTGGTTTAGTTTGTTTTAAATTTCGCGAAAAGCTACACGAAGATTATCTGCGCTAGTCGTCCCTAATTTAGCAGTGTAAGACTAGAGGGAAGGCAGCTAGTCATCACCACCCACCGCCAACTCTTGGGATACTCGTTTACCAACTCTTTTTCTTTTTTCCAACGAATAGCGGGATTGAACGTAACATTATAACACCCCCACGACAGAAATAGCGAGAATATATGGTATGACGGGGATTCAAACCTGCGACCCTCAGATTACAAGTCAATGCCATAACCACCTGACCATGCCGAGCCCGTTACACAGGTGGCAATACCTATACAACTACAGTAGCCCAAGAGGTTACAACAAATGTTGTTGATCAGCCGCATTCCCTCGGGTCTATGAGTTAAAAATTTATATATATCCAAGCAAAATAACGTTCCATCAAACAGTTGGAAACTAATTAACTTCAGTTGGGTTCAGGTATTAAGGAATCTAATACATTTTAAATAATGCATTACCAATAACTGAATCGCAATATAACTGATATAAACAGGTTTCAATAATTATACACGTTGTTAGATTACTAATATTGATACAGTTTATATAGTCTTGGTAACCAAGATTTCAATAATTATACACATTGTTAGATTACTAATATTGATACAGTTTATATAGTCTTGGTAACCAAGATTTCACTAATTATACACATTGTTAGAATACTAATATTGATACAGTTTATATAGTCTTGGTAACCAAGATTTCAATAATTATACACATTGTTAGATTACTAATATTGATACAGTTTATATATACTTGATAACCAAGATTTCAATTTGTTAGATTACTAATATTGAAACAGTTTATATAGTCTTGGTAACCAAGATTTCAATAATTATACACATTGTTAGATTACTAATATTGATACAGTTTATATAGTCTTGGTAACCAAGATTTCAATAATTATACACATTGTTAGATTACTAATATTGATACAGTTTATATAGTCTTGATAACCAAGATTTCAATTTGTTAGATTACTAATATTGATACAGTTTATATAGTCTTGGTAACCAAGATTTCAATAATTATACACATTGTTAGATTACTAATATTGATACAGTTTATATAGTCTTGGTAACCAAGATTTCAATAATTATACACATTGTTAGATTACTAATATTGATACAGTTTATATGGTCTTGGTAACCAAGATTTCAATAATTATACACATTGTTAGATTACTAATATTGATACAGTTTATATAGTCTTGGTAACCAAGATTTCACTAATTATACACATTGTTAGATTACTAATATTGATACAGTTTATATAGTCTTGGTAACCAAGATTTCAATAATTATACACATTGTTAGATTACTAATATTGATACAGTTTATATAGTCTTGGTAACCAAGATTTCAATAATTATACACATTGTTAGATTACTAATATTGATACAGTTTATATAGTCTTGGTAACCAAGATTTCACTAATTATACACATTGTTAGATTACTAATATTGATACAGTTTATATAGTCTTGGTAACCAAGATTTCAATAATTATACATATTGTTAGATTAGTAATATTGATACAGTTTATATAGTCTTGGTGACCAAGATTTCAATAATTATACACATTGTTAGATTACTAATATTGATACAGTTTATATAGTCTTGGTAACCAAGATTTCAATAATTATACAAATTGTTAGATTACTAATATTGATACAGTTTATATAGTCTTGATAACCAAGATTTCAATAATTATACACATTGTTAGATTACTAATATTGATACAGTTTATATAGTCTTGGTAACCAAGATTTCAATAATTATACACATTGTTAGATTACTAATATTGATACAGTTTATATAGTCTTGGTAACCAAGATTTCAATAATTATACACATTGTTAGATTACTAATATTGATACAGTTTATATAGTCTTGGTGACCAAGATTTCAATAATTATACACATTGTTAGATTACTAATATTGATACAGTTTATATAGTCTTGGTAACCAAGATTTCAATAATTATACACATTGTTAGATTACTAATATTGATACAGTTTATATAGTCTTGATAACCAAGATTTCAATAATTATACACGTTGTTAGATTACTAATATTGATACAGTTTATATAGTCTTGGTAACCAAGATTTCAATAATTATACACATTTTTAGATTACTAATATTGATACAGTTTATATAGTCTTGGTAACCAAGATTTCAATAATTATACACATTGTTAGATTACTAATATTGATACAGTTTATATAATCTTGGTAACCAAGATTTCACTAATTATACACATTGTTAGATTTCTAATATTGATACAGTTTATATAGTCTTGGTAACCAAGATTTCAATAATTATACACATTGTTAGATTACTAATATTGATACAGTTTATATAGTCTTGATAACCAAGATTTCAATTTGTTAGATTACTAATATTGATACAGTTTATATAGTCTTGGTAACCAAGATTTCAATAATTATACACATTGTTAGATTACTAATATTGAAACAGTTTATATAGTCTTGGTAACCAAGATTTCAATAATTATACACATTGTTAGATTACTAATATTGATACAGTTTATATAGTCTTGGTAACCAAGATTTCAATAATTATACACATTGTTAGATTACTAATATTGATACAGTTTATATAGTCTTGGTAACCAAGATTTCAATAATTATACACATTGTTAGATTACTAATATCGATACAGTTTATATAGTCTTGGTAACCAAGATTTCAATAATTATACACATTGTTAGATTAACAATATTGATACAGTTTATATAGTCTTGATTACCAAGATTTCAATAATTATACATATAGTTAGATTAGTAATATCGACACAGTTTATATAGTCTTGATAACCAAGATTAAACAGTTGTACATATTTTCAGATTAGTAATATCGACGCAGTATATTATCTTGATAACAAAGATTTCAACAGTTGTGCATATTGTTAGATTAGTAGTATCGACACAGTATATAGTCTTGGTAAGAAAGATTTCAACAGTTCTACATATTGTTAGATTAGTAATATCGACACAGTATATAGGCTTTATAACAAAGATTCAACAGTTGTACATATTTTCAGATTAGTAATATCGACGCAGTATATTATCTTGGAAAGAAAGATTTCAACAGTTGTTCATGTTGTTAGATTAGTAATATCGAAAGAGTATACAGTTTAGTAAGAAAGATTTCAACAGTTGTATATATTGTTAGATTAGTAATATCGACACATTATATAGTCTTGGTAAGAAAGATTAAACAGTTGTGCATATTGTTATATTAGTAATATCGACACAGTACATAGTCTTGGTAAGAAAGATTCAACAGTTGTACATATTGTTACATTATTAATATCGACACAGCATAAAGTCTTGGTAAGAAAGATTTCAACAGTTGTAAATATTGTTAAATTAGTAATATCGACACAGTATATAGTCTTGGTAAGAAATATTTCAACAGTTGTACATATTGTTAGATTAGTAATATCGACACAGAATATAATCTTGATAACAAAGATTTAACAGTGCTACATATTGTTAGATTAGTAATATCGACACAGTACATAGTCTTGGTAAGAAAGATTCAACAGTTGTACCTGTTGTTAAATTAGTAATATCGACACAGCATAAAGTCTTGGTAAGAAAGATTTCAACAGTTGTATCGACACAGTATATAATCTTGATAACAAAGATTTAACAGTGCTACATATTGTTAGATTAGTAATATCGACACTGTATACAGTCATGGTAAGAAAAAGTTCAACAATGTACATATTGTTAGATTAGTAATATCGACACAGTATATAGTCTTGATAACAAACATTTAAAAGTTGTACATATTTTTAGATTAGTAATATCGACAAGGTATATAGTCTTGATAACAAAGATTTTAACAGTTGTGCATATTGTTAGATTAGTAATATCGACACAGAATATAGTCTTCAAAACAAATTTTCCAACAGTTGATCATTTTGTTAGATTAGTAATATCGACACAATATATAGTCTTGGTAAGAAAGATTAAACAGTTGTACATATTTTCAGATTAGTAATATCGACGCAGTATATTATCTTGGTAAGAAAGATTTCAACAGTTGTTCATGTTGTTAGATTAGTAATATCGACACAGTATATAGTCTTGATAACAAAGATTTCAACAGTTGTGGATATTGTTAAATTAGTAATATCGACACAGTATATAGTCTTGGTAAGAAAGATTTCAACAGTTGCACATATTGTTAGATTAGTAATATCGACACAGTATATAGTTTTGGTAAGAAAGGTTCCAAAAGTTGTGCATATTTTTATATTAGTAATATCGACACAGTATATAGTCTTGGTAAGAAAGATTTCAACAGTTGTACATATTGTTAGATTACTAATATCGACACAGTATATAGTCTTGGTAAGAAAGATTTCAACAGTTGTACATATTGTTAGATTAGTAATATCGACACAATATATAGTCTTGGTAAGAAAGATTAAACAGTTGTACATATTTTCAGATTAGTAATATCGACGCAGTATATTATCTTGATAACAAAGATTTCAACAGTTGTGCATATTGTTAGATTAGTAGTATCGACACAGATTAAGGGCTTAATAACAAAGATTCAACAGTTGTACATATTGTTAGATTAGTAATCTCGACACAGTATATAGGCTTGGTAACAAAGATTCAACAGTTGTACAGATTGGTAGATTATTAATATCGAAAGAGTATACAGTTTAGTAAGAAAGATTTCAACAGTTGTATATATTGTTAGATTAGTAATATCGACACATTATATAGTCTTGGTAAGAAAGATTAAACAGTTGTGCTTATTGTTATATTAGTAATATCGACACAGTACATAGTCTTGGTAAGAAAGATTTCAACAGTTCTAGAGACTGTTAGATAAGTAATATCCACACAATATATAGTCTTGGTAAGAAAGATTTCAACAGTTGTACATATTGTTAGATTAGTAATATCGACACAGTATATAGTCTTGGTAAGAACTATTTCAACAGTTGTACATATTGTTAGATTAGTAATATCGACACAGTTGTTAGTCTTGATAACAAAGATTTAACAGTGCTACATATTGTTAGATTAGTAATATCGATACAGTATATAGTCTTGGAAAGAAAGATTCAAAAGTTGTACATATTGTTATATTAGAAATATCGACACAGTATATAGTCTTGGTAAGAAGAATTTCAACAGTTGTACATATTGTTAGATTAGTAATATCGACACAGTATATAGTTTTGGTAAGAAAGGTTCCAAAAGTTGTGCATATTTTTATATTAGTAATATCGACACAGATTAAGGGCTTCGTAACAAAGATTCAACAGTTGTACATATTGTTAGATTAGTAATATCGAAAGAGTATATGGTTTAGTAAGAATGATTTCAACAGTTGTAGATATTGTTAGATTAGCAATATCCACACAATATATAGTCTTAGTAAGAAAGATTCCAAAAGTTGTGCATATTTTTAAATCAGTAATATCGAAACAGTATATAGTATTGGTAAGAAAGGTTTCAACAGTTGTACATATTGTTAGATTAGTAATATCGACAGAGTATATAGTCTTGGTAAGAAGAATTTCAACAGTTGTACATATTGTTAGATTAGTAATATCGACACAGCATAAAGTCTTGGTAAGAAAAAGTTCAACAATTGTACATATTGTTAGATTAGTAATATCGACACAGTATATAGTCTTGATAACAAAGATTTTAACAGTTGAACATTTTGTTAGATTAGTAATATCGACACAGTATATAGTCTTGGTAAGAAAGATGTAGAAGTTGTACATATTTTTAGATTAGTAATATCGACAAGGTAAAAAGTCTTAGAGGGAAATATTATACAGTTGTGCATATTGTCATATTAGTAATATCGACACAGTATATAGTCTTGGTAAGAAACATTTCAATAGTTGTACATATTGTTAGATTAGTAATATCGACACTGTATACAGTCTTAGTAAGAAGAATTTCAACAGTTGTACATATTGTTAGATTAGTAATATCGACACAGCATAAAGTCTTGATAACAAAGATTTCAACAGTTGTGCATATTGTTAGATTAGTAATATCAACAAAGTATATTATCTTGGTAAGAAAGATTTCAACAGTTGTACATATTGTTAGATTAGGAATATCGACACAGTTTATTATCTTGGTAAGAAAGATTTCAACAGTTGTACATATTGTTAGACTAGTAATATCGACACATCATATAGTCTTGGTAAGAGAGATTTCAACACTTGTACATATTGTTAGATTAGTAATATCGACACAGTATATAGTCTTGGTAAGAAAGATTTGAACAGTTGTACATATTGTTAGATTGGTAATATCGACACAGAATATAGTCTTCAAAACAAAGATTCCAACAGTTGAACATTTTGTTATATTAGTAATATCGACACAGTATATAGTATTGGTAAGAAGAATTTCAACAGTTGTACATATTGTTAGATTAGTAATATCGACACACTATATAGTCTTGGTAAGAAGAATTTCAACAGTTGTACATATTGTTAGATTAGTAATATCGACACAGTTGTTAGTCTTGATAACAAAGATTTAACAGTGCTACATATTGTT
Organism: Tachypleus tridentatus; assembly: GCF_004210375.1. Lineage (NCBI taxonomy): Eukaryota > Metazoa > Arthropoda > Merostomata > Xiphosura > Limulidae > Tachypleus > Tachypleus tridentatus. The sequence continues at coordinate 55,884,988 of NC_134829.1, read as the reverse complement.
AGATTAGTAATATCGATACAGTATATAGTCTTGGAAAGAAAGATTCAAAAGTTGTACATATTGTTATATTAGAAATATCGACACAGTATATAGTCTTGGTAAGAAGAATTTCAACAGTTGTACATATTGTTAGATTAGTAATATCGACACAGTATATAGTTTTGGTAAGAAAGGTTCCAAAAGTTGTGCATATTTTTATATTAGTAATATCGACACAGATTAAGGGCTTCGTAACAAAGATTCAACAGTTGTACATATTGTTAGATTAGTAATATCGAAAGAGTATATGGTTTAGTAAGAATGATTTCAACAGTTGTAGATATTGTTAGATTAGTAATATCCACACAATATATAGTCTTAGTAAGAAAGATTCCAAAAGTTGTGCATATTTTTAAATCAGTAATATCGAACCAGTATATAGTATTGGTAAGAAAGGTTTCAACAGTTGTACATATTGTTAGATTAGTAATATCGACAGAGTATATAGTCTTGGTAAGAAGAATTTCAACAGTTGTACATATTGTTAGATTAGTAATATCGACACAGCATAAAGTCTTGGTAAGAAAAAGTTCAACAATTGTACATATTGTTAGATTAGTAATATCGACACAGTATATAGTCTTGATAACAAAGATTTTAACAGTTGAACATTTTGTTAGATTAGTAATATCGACACAGTATATAGTCTTGGTAAGAAAGATTTAGAAGTTGTACATATTTTTAGATTAGTAATATCGACAAGGTAAAAAGTCTTAGAGGGAAATATTATACAGTTGTGCATATTGTTATATTAGTAATATCGACACAGTATATAGTCTTGGTAAGAAACATTTCAATAGTTGTACATATTGTTAGATTAGTAATATCGACACTGTATACAGTCTTAGTAAGAAGAATTTCAACAGTTGTACATATTGTTAGATTAGTAATATCGACACAGCATAAAGTCTTGATAACAAAGATTTCAACAGTTGTGCATATTGTTAGATTAGTAATATCAACAAAGTTTATTTTCTTGGTAAGAAAGATTTCAACAGTTGTACATATTGTTAGACTAGTAATATCGACACATCATATAGTCTTGGTAAGAGAGATTTCAACACTTGTACATATTGTTAGATTAGTAATATCGACACAGTATATAGTCTTGGTAAGAAAGATTTGAACAGTTGTACACATTGTTAGATTGGTAATATCGACACAGAATATAGTCTTCAAAACAAAGATTCCAACAGTTGAACATTTTGTTATATTAGTAATATCGACACAGTATATAGTATTGGTAAGAAGAATTTCAACAGTTGTACATATTGTTAGATTAGTAATATCGACACACTATATAGTCTTGGTAAGAAGAATTTCAACAGTTGTACATATTGTTAGATTAGTAATATCGACACAGCATAAAGTCTTGGTAAGAAAGATTCATACTATTGTGCATATTGTTAGATTAATAATATCGACACAGTATATAGTCTTGGTAAGAATGATTTCAACAGTTGTAGATATTGTTAGATTAGCAATATCCACACAATATATAGTCTTGATAAGAAAGATTCCAAAAGTTGTGCATATTTTTAGATCAGTAATATCGAAACAGTATATAGTCTTGGAAAGAAAGATTTCAACAGTTGTACATATTGTTAGATTAGTAATATCGACACTGTATACAGTCTTAGTAAGAAAAAGTTCAACAATTGTACATATTATTAGATTAGTAATATAGACACAGTATATAGTCTTGATAACAAAGATTTAGAAGTTGTACATATTTTTAGATTAGTAATATCGACAAGGTAAAAAGTCTTAGAGGGAAATATTATACAGTTGTGCATATTGTTATATTAGTAATATCGTCACAGTATATAGTCTTGGAAAAAAAGATTTCAACAGTTGTGCATATTGTTAGATTAGTAATATCAACAAAGTATATTATCTTGGTAAGAAAGATTTCAACAGTTGTACATATTGTTAGACTTGTAATATCGACACATCATAGAGTCTTGGTAAGAAAGATTTCAACACTTGTACATATTGTTAGATTAGGAATATCGACACAGTATTTTATCTTGGTAAGAAAGATTTCAACAGTTGTACATATTGTTAGACTAGTAATATCGACACATCATATAGTCTTGGTAAGAGAGATTTCAACACTTGTACATATTGTTACATTAGTAATATCGACACAGTATATAGTATTGATAACAAAGATTTAGCAGTTGTACATATTGTTAGATTAGTAATATTGACACAGTATATAGTCTTGATAAGAAAGATTCAACAGTTGTTCATGTTGTTAGATTAGTAATATCGACACAGTATATAGTCTTGATAACAAAAATTTCAACAGTTGTGAATTTTGTTAAATTAGTAATATCGACACAGTATATAGTCTTGGTAAGAAGAATTTCAACAGTTGTACATATTGTTAGATTAGTAATATCGACACAGTATATAGTTTTGGTAAGAAAGGTTCCAAAAGTTGTGCATATTTTTATATTAGTAATATCGACACAGATTAAGGGCTTCATAACAAAGATTCAACAGTTGTACATATTGTTAGATTAGTAATATCGACACAGTATATAGTTTTGGTAAGAAAGGTTCCAAAAGTTGTGCATATTTTTATATTAGTAATATCGACACAGATTAAGGGCTTCATAACAAAGATTCAACAGTTGTACATATTGTTAGATTAGTAATATCGATAAAGTATATAGTCTTGGTAAGAAGAATTTCAACAGTTGTACATATTGTTAGATTAGTAATATCGACACAGCATAAAGTCTTGGTAAGAAAAAGTTCAACAATTGTACATATTGTTAGATTAGTAATATCGACACAGTATATAGTCTTGATAACAAAGATTTTAACAGTTGAACATTTTGTTAGATTAGTAATATCGACACAGTATATAGTCTTGGTAAGAAAGATGTAGAAGTTGTACATATTTTTAGATTAGTAATATCGACAAGGTAAAAAGTCTTAGAGGGAAATATTATACAGTTGTGCATATTGTCATATTAGTAATATCGACACAGTATATAGTCTTGGTAAGAAACATTTCAACAGTTGTACATATTGTTAGATTAGTAATATCGACACAGTATACAGTCTTGGTAAGAAAGATTTCAACAGTTGTACATATTGTTAGATTAGTAATATCGACACAGTATATAGTCTTGATAACAAAGATTTCAACAGTTGTGCATATTGTTAGATTAGTAATATCAACAAAGTATATTATCTTGGTAAGAAAGATTTCAACAGTTGTACATATTGTTAGATTAGGAATATCGACACAGTTTATTATCTTGGTAAGAAAGATTTCAACAGTTGTACATATTGTTAGATTAGTAATATCGACACATCATATATAGTCTTGGTAAGAGAGATTTCAACACTTGTACATATTGTTAGATTAGTAATATCGACACAGTATATAGTCTTGGTAAGAAAGGTTCCAAAAGTTGTGCATATTTTTATATTAGTAATATCGACACAGAATATAGTCTTCAAAACAAAGATTCCAACAGTTGAACATTTTGTTAGATTAGTAATATCGACACAGTATATAGTCTTGGTAAGAAAGATTTCAACAGTTGTACATATTGTTAGATTAGTAATATCGACACAGTATATAGTCTTGGTAAGAAGAATTTCAACAGTTGTACATATTGTTAGATTAGTAATATCGACACAGTATATAGTCTTGATAACAAAGATTTTAACAGTTGTGCATATTGTTAGATTAGTAATATCGATACAGTATATAGTCTTGGAAAGAAAGATTCAAAAGTTGTACATATTGTTATATTAGAAATATCGACACAGTATATAGTCTTCATAACAAAGATTCAACAGTTGTACATATTGTTAGATTAGTAATATCGACACAGTATATAGTTTTGGTAAGAAAGGTTCCAAAAGTTGTGCATATTTTTATATTAGTAATATCGACACAGATTAAGGGCTTCGTAACAAAGATTCAACAGTTGTACATATTGTTAGATTAGTAATATCGAAAGAGTATATGGTTTAGTAAGAAAGATTTCAACAGTTGTAGATATTGTTAGATTAGTAATATCCACACAATATATAGTCTTAGTAAGAAAGATTCCAAAAGTTGTGCATATTTTTAAATTAGTAATATCGAACCAGTATATAGTCTTGGTAAGAAAGGTTTCAACAGTTGTACATATTGTTAGATTAGTAATATCGACAGAGTATATAGTCTTGGTAAGAAGAATTTCAACAGTTGTACATATTGTTAGATTAGTAATATCGACACAGTATAAAGTCTTGGTAAGAAAAGTTCAACAATTGTACATATTGTTAGATTAGTAATATCGACACAGTATATAGTCTTGATAACAAAGATTTTAACAGTTGAACATATTGTTAGATTAGTAATATCGACACAGTATATAGTCTTGGTAAGAAAGATTTAGAAGTTGTACATATTTTTAGATTAGTAATATCGACAAGGTATAAAGTCTTGGTAGGAAATATTATACAGTTGTGCATATTGTTATATTAGTAATATCGACACAGTATATAGTCTTGGTAAGAAAGATTTCAACAGTTGTACATATTGTTAGATTAGTAATATCGACACAGTATATAGTCTTAGTAAGAAAGATTTCAACAGTTGTACATATTGTTAGATTAGTAATATCGACACAGCATAAAGTCTTGATAACAAAGATTTCAACAGTTGTGCATATTGTTAGATTAGTAATATCAACAAAGTTTATTTTCTTGGTAAGAAAGATTTCAACAGTTGTACATATTGTTAGATTAGTAATATCGACACATCATATAGTCTTGGTAAGAAAGATTTCAACAGTTGTACATATTGTTAGATTAGTAATATCGACACAGTATATAGTCTTGGTAAGAAAGATTTCAAAAGTTGTACATATTGTTAGATTAGTAATATCGACACAGAATATTGTCTTCAAAACAAAGATTCCAACAGTTGTACATATTGTTATATTAGTAATATCGACACAGTATATAGTCTTGGTAAGAAAAGATTTCAACAGTTGTACATATTGTTAGATTAGTAATATCGACACAGTATATAGTCTTGGTAAGAAAGATTTCAACAGTTGTACATATTGTTAGATTAGTAATATCGACACAGCATAAAGTCTTGGTAAGAAAGATTCATACTATTGTGCATATTGTTAGATTAGTAATATCGACACAGTATATAGTCTTGGTAAGAAAGATTTCAACAGTTGTAGATATTGTTAGATTAGTAATATCGACACAATATATAGTCTTGATAAGAAAGATTCCAACAGTTGTGCATATTGTTAGATTAGTAATATCGACACAGTATATAGTCTTGGAAAGAAAGATTTCAACAGTTGTACATATTGTTAGATTAGTAATATCGACACAGTATATAGTCTTGGTAAGAAAAAGTTCAACAGTTGTACATATTGTTAGATTAGTAATATCGACACAGTATATAGTCTTGATAACAAAGATTTAGAAGTTGTACATATTTTTAGATTAGTAATATCGACAAGGTAAAAGTCTTAGAGGGAAAGATTTCAACAGTTGTGCATATTGTTATATTAGTAATATCGACACAGTATATAGTCTTGGTAAGAAAGATTTCAACAGTTGTGCATATTGTTAGATTAGTAATATCGACAAAGTATATTATCTTGGTAAGAAAGATTTCAACAGTTGTACATATTGTTAGATTAGTAATATCGACACATATATAGTCTTGGTAAGAAAGATTTCAACAGTTGTACATATTGTTAGATTAGTAATATCGACACAGTATATAGTCTTGGTAAGAAAGATTTCAACAGTTGTACATATTGTTAGATTAGTAATATCGACACAATATATAGTCTTGGTAAGAAAGATTTCAACAGTTGTACATATTGTTAGATTAGTAATATCGACACAGTATATAGTCTTGATAACAAAGATTTAACAGTTCTACATATTGTTAGATTAGTAATATCGACACAGTATATAGTCTTGATAAGAAAGATTCAACAGTTGTACATATTGTTAGATTAGTAATATCGACACAGTATATAGTCTTGATAAGAAAGATTTCAACAGTTGTACATATTGTTAAATTAGTAATATCGACACAGTATATAGTCTTGGTAAGAAAGATTTCAACAGTTGTACATATTGTTAGATTAGTAATATCGACACAGTATATAGTCTTGGTAAGAAAGATTCCAAAAGTTGTGCATATTGTTATATTAGTAATATCGACACAGTATATAGTCTTGGTAAGAAAGATTCAACAGTTGTACATATTGTTAGATTAGTAATATCGACACAGTATATAGTCTTGGTAAGAAAGATTCCAAAAGTTGTGCATATTTTTAGATTAGTAATATCGACACAGTATATAGTCTTCATAACAAAGATTTCAACAGTTGTACATATTGTTAGATTAGTAATATCGACAAAGTATATAGTCTTGATAACAAAGATTCAACAGTTGTACATATTGTTAGATTAGTAATATCGAAAGAGTATACAGTTTAGTAAGAAAGATTTCAACAGTTGTACATATTGTTAGATTAGTAATATCGACACAGTATATAGTCTTGGTAAGAAAGATTTCAACAGTTGTACATATTGTTAGATTAGTAATATCGACACAGTATATAGTCTTGGTAAGAAAGATTTCAACAGTTGTACATATTGTTAGATTAGTAATATCGACACAGTATATAGTCTTGATAACAAAGATTTCAACAGTTGTGCATATTGTTAGATTAGTAATATCGACACAGTATATAGTCTTGGTAAGAAAGATTTCAACAGTTGTACATATTGTTAGATTAGTAATATCGACACAGTATATAGTCTTGGTAAGAAAGATTTCAACAGTTGTACATATTGTTAGATTAGTAATATCGACACAGTATATAGTCTTGGTAAGAAAGATTTCAACAGTTGTACATATTGTTAGATTAGTAATATCGACACAGTATATAGTCTTGGTAAGAAAGATTTCAACAGTTGTACATATTGTTAGATTAGTAATATCGACACAGTATATAGTCTTGGTAAGAAAGATTTCAACAGTTGTACATATTGTTAGATTAGTAATATCGACACAGTATATAGTCTTGGTAAGAAAGATTTCAACAGTTGTACATATTGTTAGATTAGTAATATCGACACAGTATATAGTCTTGGTAAGAAAGATTTCAACAGTTGTACATATTGTTAGATTAGTAATATCGACACAGTATATAGTCTTGATAACAAAGATTTCAACAGTTGTACATATTGTTAGATTAGTAATATCGACACAGTATATAGTCTTGGTAAGAAAGATTCAACAGTTGTACATATTGTTAGATTAGTAATATCGACACAGTATATAGTCTTGGTAAGAAAGATTTCAACAGTTGTACATATTGTTAGATTAGTAATATCGACACAGTATATAGTCTTGGTAAGAAAGATTTCAACAGTTGTACATATTGTTAGATTAGTAATATCGACACAGTATATAGTCTTGGTAAGAAAGATTCAACAGTTGTACATATTGTTAGATTAGTAATATCGACACAGTATAAAGTCTTGGTAAGAAAGATTTCAACAGTTGTACATATTGTTAGATTAGTAATATCGACACAATATATAGTCTTGGTAAGAAAGATTTCAACAGTTGTACATATTGTTAGATTAGTAATATCGACACAGTATATAGTCTTGGTAAGAAAGATTTCAACAGTTGTACATATTGTTAGATTAGTAATATCGACACAGTATATAGTCTTGGTAAGAAAGATTTCAACAGTTGTACATATTGTTAGATTAGTAATATCGACACAGTATATAGTCTTGGTAAGAAAGATTTCAACAGTTGTACATATTGTTAGATTAGTAATATCGACACAGTATATAGTCTTGATAACAAAGATTTCAACAGTTGTACATATTGTTAGATTAGTAATATCGACACAGTATATAGTCTTGGTAAGAAAGATTTCAACAGTTGTACATATTGTTAGATTAGTAATATCGACACAGTATATAGTCTTGGTAAGAAAGATTTCAACAGTTGTACATATTGTTAGATTAGTAATATCGACACAGTATATATTCTTGGTAAGAAAGATTTCAACAGTTGTACATATTGTTAGATTAGTAATATCGACACAGTATATAGTCTTGGTAAGAAAGATTTCAACAGTTGTACATATTGTTAGATTAGTAATATCGACACAGTATATAGTCTTGATAAGAAAGATTTCAACAGTTGTACATATTGTTAGATTAGTAATATCGACACAGTATATAGTCTTGGTAAGAAAGATTTCAACAGTTGTACATATTGTTAGATTAGTAATATCGACACAGTATATAGTCTTGGTAAGAAAGATTTCAACAGTTGTACATATTGTTAGATTAGTAATATCGACACAGTATATAGTCTTGGTAAGAAAGATTTCAACAGTTGTACATATTGTTAGATTAGTAATATCGACACAGTATATAGTCTTGGTAAGAAAGATTTCAACAGTTGTACATATTGTTAGATTAGTAATATCGACACAGTATATAGTCTTGGTAAGAAAGATTTCAACAGTTGTACATATTGTTAGATTAGTAATATCGACACAGTATATAGTCTTGGTAAGAAAGATTTCAACAGTTGTACATATTGTTAGATTAGTAATATCGACACAGTATATAGTCTTGGTAAGAAAGATTTCAACAGTTGTGCATATTGTTAGATTAGTAATATCGACACAGTATATAGTCTTGGTAAGAAAGATTTCAACAGTTGTACATATTGTTAGATTAGTAATATCGACACAGTATATAGTCTTGATAAGAAAGATTTCAACAGTTGTACATATTGTTAGATTAGTAATATCGACACAGTATATAGTCTTGGTAAGAAAGATTTCAACAGTTGTACATATTGTTAGATTAGTAATATCGACACAGTATATAGTCTTGGTAAGAAAGAGTTCAACAGTTGTACATATTGTTAGATTAGTAATATCGACACAGTATATAGTCTTGATAACAAAGATTTCAACAGTTGTACATATTGTTAGATTAGTAATATCGACACAGTATATAGTCTTGGTAAGAAAGATTCAACAGTTGTACATATTGTTAGATTAGTAATATCGACACAGTATATAGTCTTGGTAAGAAAGATTTCAACAGTTGTACATATTGTTAGATTAGTAATATCGACACAGTATATAGTCTTGGTAAGAAAGATTTCAACAGTTGTACATATTGTTAGATTAGTAATATCGACACAGTATATAGTCTTGGTAAGAAAGATTTCAACAGTTGTACATATTGTTAGATTAGTAATATCGACACAGTATATAGTCTTGGTAAGAAAGATTTCAACAGTTGTACATATTGTTAGATTAGTAATATCGACACAGTATATAGTCTTGGTAAGAAAGATTTCAACAGTTGTACATATTGTTAGATTAGTAATATCGACACAGTATATAGTCTTGGTAAGAAAGATTTCAACAGTTGTACATATTGTTAGATTAGTAATATCGACACAGTATATAGTCTTGATAAGAAAGATTAAACAGTTGTACATATTGTTATATTAGTAATATCGACACAGTATATAGTCTTGATAAGAAAGATTTCAACAGTTGTACATATTGTTAGATTAGTAATATCGACACAGTATATAGTCTTGGTAAGAAAGATTTCAACAGTTGTATATATTGTTAGATTAGTAATATCGACACATTATATAGTCTTGGTAAGAAAAATTTGAACAGTTGTACATATTGTTAGATTAGTAATATCGACACAGTATATAGTCTTCGTCAGAAACATTTCAACAGTTGTACATATTGTTAGATTAGTAATATCGACACAGTATATAGTCTTGGTAAGAAAGATTTCAACAGTTGTACATATTGTTAGATTAGTAATATCGACACAGTATATAGTCTTCATAACAAAGATTCAACAGTTGTACATATTGTTAGATTAGTAATATCGACACAGTATATAGTCTTGGTAAGAAAGATTCAACAGTTGTACATATTGTTAGATTAGTAATATCGACACAGTATATAGTCTTGGTAAGAAAGATTTCAACAGTTGTACATATTGTTAGATTAGTAATATCGACACAGTATATAGTCTTGGTAAGAAAGATTTCAACAGTTGTACATATTGTTAGATTAGTAATATCGACACAGTATATAGTCTTGGTAAGAAAGATTTCAACAGTTGTACATATTGTTAGATTAGTAATATCGACACAGTATATAGTCTTGGTAAGAAAGATTTCAACAGTTGTACATATTGTTAGATTAGTAATATCGACACAGTATATAGTCTTGGTAAGAAAGATTTCAACAGTTGTACATATTGTTAGATTAGTAATATCGACACAGTATATAGTCTTGGTAAGAAAGATTTCAACAGTTGTACATATTGTTAGATTAGTAATATCGACACAGTATATAGTCTTGGTAAGAAAGATTTCAACAGTTGTACATATTGTTAGATTAGTAATATCGACACAGTATATAGTCTTGGTAAGAAAGATTTCAACAGTTGTACATATTGTTAGATTAGTAATATCGACACAGTATATAGTCTTGGTAAGAAAGATTCAACAGTTGTACATATTGTTAGATTAGTAATATCGACACAGTATATAGTCTTGGTAAGAAAGATTTCAACAGTTGTACATATTGTTAGATTAGTAATATCGACACAGTATATAGTCTTGGTAAGAAAGATTTCAACAGTTGTACATATTGTTAGATTAGTAATATCGACACAGTATATAGTCTTGGTAAGAAAGATTTCAACAGTTGTACATATTGTTAGATTAGTAATATCGACACAGTATATAGTCTTGATAAGAAAGATTTCAACAGTTGTACATATTGTTAGATTAGTAATATCGACACAGTATATAGTCTTGGTAAGAAAGATTCAACAGTTGTACATATTGTTAGATTAGTAATATCGACACAGTATATAGTCTTGGTAAGAAAGATTTCAACAGTTGTACATATTGTTAGATTAGTAATATCGACACAGTATATAGTCTTGGTAAGAAAGATTTCAACAGTTGTACATATTGTTAGATTAGTAATATCGACACAGTATATAGTCTTGGTAAGAAAGATTTCAACAGTTGTACATATTGTTAGATTAGTAATATCGACACAGTATATAGTCTTGGTAAGAAAGATTTCAACAGTTGTACATATTGTTAGATTAGTAATATCGACACAGTATATAGTCTTGGTAAGAAAGATTTCAACAGTTGTACATATTGTTAGATTAGTAATATCGACACAGTATATAGTCTTGGTAAGAAAGATTTCAACAGTTGTACATATTGTTAGATTAGTAATATCGACACAGTATATAGTCTTGGTAAGAAAGATTTCAACAGTTGTACATATTGTTAGATTAGTAATATCGACACAGTATATAGTCTTGGTAAGAAAGATTTCAACAGTTGTACATATTGTTAGATTAGTAATATCGACACAGTATATAGTCTTGGTAAGAAAGATTTCAACAGTTGTACATATTGTTAGATTAGTAATATCGACACAGTATATAGTCTTGGTAAGAAAGATTTCAACAGTTGTACATATTGTTAGATTAGTAATATCGACACAGTATATAGTCTTGGTAAGAAAGATTTCAACAGTTGTACATATTGTTAGATTAGTAATATCGACACAGTATATAGTCTTGGTAAGAAAGATTTCAACAGTTGTACATATTGTTAGATTAGTAATATCGACACAGTATATAGTCTTGGTAAGAAAGATTTCAACAGTTGTACATATTGTTAGATTAGTAATATCGACACAGTATATAGTCTTGGTAAGAAAGATTTCAACAGTTGTACATATTGTTAGATTAGTAATATCGACACAGTATATAGTCTTGGTAAGAAAGATTTCAACAGTTGTACATATTGTTAGATTAGTAATATCGACACAGTATATAGTCTTGGTAAGAAAGATTTCAACAGTTGTACATATTGTTAGATTAGTAATATCGACACAGTATATAGTCTTGGTAAGAAAGATTTCAACAGTTGTACATATTGTTAGATTAGTAATATCGACACAGTATATAGTCTTGGTAAGAAAGATTTCAACAGTTGTACATATTGTTAGATTAGTAATATCGACACAGTATATAGTCTTGGTAAGAAAGATTTCAACAGTTGTACATATTGTTAGATTAGTAATATCGACACAGTATATAGTCTTGGTAAGAAAGATTTCAACAGTTGTACATATTGTTAGATTAGTAATATCGACACAGTATATAGTCTTGGTAAGAAAGATTTCAACAGTTGTACATATTGTTAGATTAGTAATATCGACACAGTATATAGTCTTGGTAAGAAAGATTCAACAGTTGTACATATTGTTAGATTAGTAATATCGACACAGTATATAGTCTTGGTAAGAAAGATTTCAACAGTTGTACATATTGTTAGATTAGTAATATCGACACAGTATATAGTCTTGGTAAGAAAGATTTCAACAGTTGTACATATTGTTAGATTAGTAATATCGACACAGTATATAGTCTTGGTAAGAAAGATTTCAACAGTTGTACATATTGTTAGATTAGTAATATCGACACAGTATATAGTCTTGGTAAGAAAGATTTCAACAGTTGTACATATTGTTAGATTAGTAATATCGACACAGTATATAGTCTTGGTAAGAAAGATTTCAACAGTTGTACATATTGTTAGATTAGTAATATCGACACAGTATATAGTCTTGGTAAGAAAGATTTCAACAGTTGTACATATTGTTAGATTAGTAATATCGACACAGTATATAGTCTTGGTAAGAAAGATTCAACAGTTGTACATATTGTTAGATTAGTAATATCGACACAGTATATAGTCTTGGTAAGAAAGATTTCAACAGTTGTACATATTGTTAGATTAGTAATATCGACACAGTATATAGTCTTGGTAAGAAAGATTTCAACAGTTGTACATATTGTTAGATTAGTAATATCGACACAGTATATAGTCTTGGTAAGAAAGATTTCAACAGTTGTACATATTGTTAGATTAGTAATATCGACACAGTATATAGTCTTGGTAAGAAAGATTTCAACAGTTGTACATATTGTTAGATTAGTAATATCGACACAGTATATAGTCTTGGTAAGAAAGATTTCAACAGTTGTACATATTGTTAGATTAGTAATATCGACACAGTATATAGTCTTGGTAAGAAAGATTTCAACAGTTGTACATATTGTTAGATTAGTAATATCGACACAGTATATAGTCTTGGTAAGAAAGATTTCAACAGTTGTACATATTGTTAGATTAGTAATATCGACACAGTATATAGTCTTGGTAAGAAAGATTTCAACAGTTGTACATATTGTTAGATTAGTAATATCGACACAGTATATAGTCTTGGTAAGAAAGATTTCAACAGTTGTACATATTGTTAGATTAGTAATATCGACACAGTATATAGTCTTGGTAAGAAAGATTCAACAGTTGTACATATTGTTAGATTAGTAATATCGACACAGTATATAGTCTTGGTAAGAAAGATTTCAACAGTTGTACATATTGTTAGATTAGTAATATCGACACAGTATATAGTCTTGGTAAGAAAGATTTCAACAGTTGTACATATTGTTAGATTAGTAATATCGACACAGTATATAGTCTTGGTAAGAAAGATTCAACAGTTGTACATATTGTTAGATTAGTAATATCGACACAGTATATAGTCTTGGTAAGAAAGATTTCAACAGTTGTACATATTGTTAGATTAGTAATATCGACACAGTATATAGTCTTGGTAAGAAAGATTTCAACAGTTGTACATATTGTTAGATTAGTAATATCGACACAGTATATAGTCTTGGTAAGAAAGATTTCAACAGTTGTACATATTGTTAGATTAGTAATATCGACACAGTATATAGTCTTGGTAAGAAAGATTTCAACAGTTGTACATATTGTTAGATTAGTAATATCGACACAGTATATAGTCTTGGTAAGAAAGATTTCAACAGTTGTACATATTGTTAGATTAGTAATATCGACACAGTATATAGTCTTGGTAAGAAAGATTTCAACAGTTGTACATATTGTTAGATTAGTAATATCGACACAGTATATAGTCTTGGTAAGAAAGATTTCAACAGTTGTACATATTGTTAGATTAGTAATATCGACACAGTATATAGTCTTGGTAAGAAAGATTTCAACAGTTGTACATATTGTTAGATTAGTAATATCGACACAGTATATAGTCTTGGTAAGAAAGATTTCAACAGTTGTACATATTGTTAGATTAGTAATATCGACACAGTATATAGTCTTGGTAAGAAAGATTTCAACAGTTGTACATATTGTTAGATTAGTAATATCGACACAGTATATAGTCTTGGTAAGAAAGATTCAACAGTTGTACATATTGTTAGATTAGTAATATCGACACAGTATATAGTCTTGGTAAGAAAGATTTCAACAGTTGTACATATTGTTAGATTAGTAATATCGACACAGTATATAGTCTTGGTAAGAAAGATTTCAACAGTTGTACATATTGTTAGATTAGTAATATCGACACAGTATATAGTCTTGGTAAGAAAGATTCAACAGTTGTACATATTGTTAGATTAGTAATATCGACACAGTATATAGTCTTGGTAAGAAAGATTTCAACAGTTGTACATATTGTTAGATTAGTAATATCGACACAGTATATAGTCTTGGTAAGAAAGATTTCAACAGTTGTACATATTGTTAGATTAGTAATATCGACACAGTATATAGTCTTGGTAAGAAAGATTTCAACAGTTGTACATATTGTTAGATTAGTAATATCGACACAGTATATAGTCTTGGTAAGAAAGATTTCAACAGTTGTACATATTGTTAGATTAGTAATATCGACACAGTATATAGTCTTGGTAAGAAAGATTTCAACAGTTGTACATATTGTTAGATTAGTAATATCGACACAGTATATAGTCTTGGTAAGAAAGATTTCAACAGTTGTACATATTGTTAGATTAGTAATATCGACACAGTATATAGTCTTGGTAAGAAAGATTTCAACAGTTGTACATATTGTTAGATTAGTAATATCGACACAGTATATAGTCTTGGTAAGAAAGATTTCAACAGTTGTACATATTGTTAGATTAGTAATATCGACACAGTATATAGTCTTGGTAAGAAAGATTTCAACAGTTGTACATATTGTTAGATTAGTAATATCGACACAGTATATAGTCTTGGTAAGAAAGATTTCAACAGTTGTACATATTGTTAGATTAGTAATATCGACACAGTATATAGTCTTGATAAGAAAGATTTCAACAGTTGTACATATTGTTAGATTAGTAATATCGACACAGTATATAGTCTTGGTAAGAAAGATTTCAACAGTTGTACATATTGTTAGATTAGTAATATCGACACAGTATATAGTCTTGGTAAGAAAGATTTCAACAGTTGTACATATTGTTAGATTAGTAATATCGACACAGTATATAGTCTTGGTAAGAAAGATTCAACAGTTGTACATATTGTTAGATTAGTAATATCGACACAGTATATAGTCTTGGTAAGAAAGATTTCAACAGTTGTACATATTGTTAGATTAGTAATATCGACACAGTATATAGTCTTGGTAAGAAAGATTTCAACAGTTGTACATATTGTTAGATTAGTAATATCGACACAGTATATAGTCTTGGTAAGAAAGATTTCAACAGTTGTACATATTGTTAGATTAGTAATATCGACACAGTATATAGTCTTGGTAAGAAAGATTTCAACAGTTGTACATATTGTTAGATTAGTAATATCGACACAGTATATAGTCTTGGTAAGAAAGATTCAACAGTTGTACATATTGTTAGATTAGTAATATCGACACAGTATATAGTCTTGGTAAGAAAGATTTCAACAGTTGTACATATTGTTAGATTAGTAATATCGACACAGTATATAGTCTTGGTAAGAAAGATTTCAACAGTTGTACATATTGTTAGATTAGTAATATCGACACAGTATATAGTCTTGGTAAGAAAGATTTCAACAGTTGTACATATTGTTAGATTAGTAATATCGACACAGTATATAGTCTTGGTAAGAAAGATTTCAACAGTTGTACATATTGTTAGATTAGTAATATCGACACAGTATATAGTCTTGGTAAGAAAGATTTCAACAGTTGTACATATTGTTAGATTAGTAATATCGACACAGTATATAGTCTTGGTAAGAAAGATTTCAACAGTTGTACATATTGTTAGATTAGTAATATCGACACAGTATATAGTCTTGGTAAGAAAGATTTCAACAGTTGTACATATTGTTAGATTAGTAATATCGACACAGTATATAGTCTTGGTAAGAAAGATTTCAACAGTTGTACATATTGTTAGATTAGTAATATCGACACAGTATATAGTCTTGGTAAGAAAGATTTCAACAGTTGTACATATTGTTAGATTAGTAATATCGACACAGTATATAGTCTTGGTAAGAAAGATTTCAACAGTTGTACATATTGTTAGATTAGTAATATCGACACAGTATATAGTCTTGGTAAGAAAGATTTCAACAGTTGTACATATTGTTAGATTAGTAATATCGACACAGTATATAGTCTTGGTAAGAAAGATTTCAACAGTTGTACATATTGTTAGATTAGTAATATCGACACAGTATATAGTCTTGGTAAGAAAGATTTCAACAGTTGTACATATTGTTAGATTAGTAATATCGACACAGTATATAGTCTTGGTAAGAAAGATTTCAACAGTTGTACATATTGTTAGATTAGTAATATCGACACAGTATATAGTCTTGGTAAGAAAGATTTCAACAGTTGTACATATTGTTAGATTAGTAATATCGACACAGTATATAGTCTTGGTAAGAAAGATTTCAACAGTTGTACATATTGTTAGATTAGTAATATCGACACAGTATATAGTCTTGGTAAGAAAGATTCAACAGTTGTACATATTGTTAGATTAGTAATATCGACACAGTATATAGTCTTGGTAAGAAAGATTTCAACAGTTGTACATATTGTTAGATTAGTAATATCGACACAGTATATAGTCTTGGTAAGAAAGATTTCAACAGTTGTACATATTGTTAGATTAGTAATATCGACACAGTATATAGTCTTGATAAGAAAGATTTCAACAGTTGTACATATTGTTAGATTAGTAATATCGACACAGTATATAGTCTTGGTAAGAAAGATTTCAACAGTTGTACATATTGTTAGATTAGTAATATCGACACAGTATATAGTCTTGGTAAGAAAGATTCAACAGTTGTACATATTGTTAGATTAGTAATATCGACACAGTATATAGTCTTGGTAAGAAAGATTTCAACAGTTGTACATATTGTTAGATTAGTAATATCGACACAGTATATAGTCTTGGTAAGAAAGATTTCAACAGTTGTACATATTGTTAGATTAGTAATATCGACACAGTATATAGTCTTGGTAAGAAAGATTTCAACAGTTGTACATATTGTTAGATTAGTAATATCGACACAGTATATAGTCTTGGTAAGAAAGATTCAACAGTTGTACATATTGTTAGATTAGTAATATCGACACAGTATATAGTCTTGGTAAGAAAGATTTCAACAGTTGTACATATTGTTAGATTAGTAATATCGACACAGTATATAGTCTTGGTAAGAAAGATTTCAACAGTTGTACATATTGTTAGATTAGTAATATCGACACAGTATATAGTCTTGGTAAGAAAGATTTCAACAGTTGTACATATTGTTAGATTAGTAATATCGACACAGTATATAGTCTTGGTAAGAAAGATTTCAACAGTTGTACATATTGTTAGATTAGTAATATCGACACAGTATATAGTCTTGGTAAGAAAGATTTCAACAGTTGTACATATTGTTAGATTAGTAATATCGACACAGTATATAGTCTTGGTAAGAAAGATTTCAACAGTTGTACATATTGTTAGATTAGTAATATCGACACAGTATATAGTCTTGGTAAGAAAGATTCAACAGTTGTACATATTGTTAGATTAGTAATATCGACACAGTATATAGTCTTGGTAAGAAAGATTTCAACAGTTGTACATATTGTTAGATTAGTAATATCGACACAGTATATAGTCTTGGTAAGAAAGATTTCAACAGTTGTACATATTGTTAGATTAGTAATATCGACACAGTATATAGTCTTGGTAAGAAAGATTTCAACAGTTGTACATATTGTTAGATTAGTAATATCGACACAGTATATAGTCTTGGTAAGAAAGATTCAACAGTTGTACATATTGTTAGATTAGTAATATCGACACAGTATATAGTCTTGGTAAGAAAGATTCAACAGTTGTACATATTGTTAGATTAGTAATATCGACACAGTATATAGTCTTGGTAAGAAAGATTTCAACAGTTGTACATATTGTTAGATTAGTAATATCGACACAGTATATAGTCTTGGTAAGAAAGATTTCAACAGTTGTACATATTGTTAGATTAGTAATATCGACACAGTATATAGTCTTGGTAAGAAAGATTTCAACAGTTGTACATATTGTTAGATTAGTAATATCGACACAGTATATAGTCTTGGTAAGAAAGATTTCAACAGTTGTACATATTGTTAGATTAGTAATATCGACACAGTATATAGTCTTGGTAAGAAAGATTTCAACAGTTGTACATATTGTTAGATTAGTAATATCGACACAGTATATAGTCTTGGTAAGAAAGATTTCAACAGTTGTACATATTGTTAGATTAGTAATATCGACACAGTATATAGTCTTGGTAAGAAAGATTTCAACAGTTGTACATATTGTTAGATTAGTAATATCGACACAGTATATAGTCTTGGTAAGAAAGATTTCAACAGTTGTACATATTGTTAGATTAGTAATATCGACACAGTATATAGTCTTGGTAAGAAAGATTTCAACAGTTGTACATATTGTTAGATTAGTAATATCGACACAGTATATAGTCTTGGTAAGAAAGATTTCAACAGTTGTACATATTGTTAGATTAGTAATATCGACACAGTATATAGTCTTGGTAAGAAAGATTCAACAGTTGTACATATTGTTAGATTAGTAATATCGACACAGTATATAGTCTTGGTAAGAAAGATTTCAACAGTTGTACATATTGTTAGATTAGTAATATCGACACAGTATATAGTCTTGGTAAGAAAGATTTCAACAGTTGTACATATTGTTAGATTAGTAATATCGACACAGTATATAGTCTTGGTAAGAAAGATTTCAACAGTTGTACATATTGTTAGATTAGTAATATCGACACAGTATATAGTCTTGGTAAGAAAGATTTCAACAGTTGTACATATTGTTAGATTAGTAATATCGACACAGTATATAGTCTTGGTAAGAAAGATTTCAACAGTTGTACATATTGTTAGATTAGTAATATCGACACAGTATATAGTCTTGGTAAGAAAGATTTCAACAGTTGTACATATTGTTAGATTAGTAATATCGACACAGTATATAGTCTTGGTAAGAAAGATTTCAACAGTTGTACATATTGTTAGATTAGTAATATCGACACAGTATATAGTCTTGGTAAGAAAGATTTCAACAGTTGTACATATTGTTAGATTAGTAATATCGACACAGTATATAGTCTTGGTAAGAAAGATTCAACAGTTGTACATATTGTTAGATTAGTAATATCGACACAGTATATAGTCTTGGTAAGAAAGATTTCAACAGTTGTACATATTGTTAGATTAGTAATATCGACACAGTATATAGTCTTGGTAAGAAAGATTTCAACAGTTGTACATATTGTTAGATTAGTAATATCGACACAGTATATAGTCTTGGTAAGAAAGATTTCAACAGTTGTACATATTGTTAGATTAGTAATATCGACACAGTATATAGTCTTGGTAAGAAAGATTTCAACAGTTGTACATATTGTTAGATTAGTAATATCGACACAGTATATAGTCTTGGTAAGAAAGATTTCAACAGTTGTACATATTGTTAGATTAGTAATATCGACACAGTATATAGTCTTGGTAAGAAAGATTTCAACAGTTGTACATATTGTTAGATTAGTAATATCGACACAGTATATAGTCTTGGTAAGAAAGATTTCAACAGTTGTACATATTGTTAGATTAGTAATATCGACACAGTATATAGTCTTGGTAAGAAAGATTCAACAGTTGTACATATTGTTAGATTAGTAATATCGACACAGTATATAGTCTTGGTAAGAAAGATTTCAACAGTTGTACATATTGTTAGATTAGTAATATCGACACAGTATATAGTCTTGGTAAGAAAGATTTCAACAGTTGTACATATTGTTAGATTAGTAATATCGACACAGTATATAGTCTTGGTAAGAAAGATTTCAACAGTTGTACATATTGTTAGATTAGTAATATCGACACAGTATATAGTCTTGGTAAGAAAGATTTCAACAGTTGTACATATTGTTAGATTAGTAATATCGACACAGTATATAGTCTTGGTAAGAAAGATTCAACAGTTGTACATATTGTTAGATTAGTAATATCGACACAGTATATAGTCTTGGTAAGAAAGATTTCAACAGTTGTACATATTGTTAGATTAGTAATATCGACACAGTATATAGTCTTGGTAAGAAAGATTCAACAGTTGTACATATTGTTAGATTAGTAATATCGACACAGTATATAGTCTTGGTAAGAAAGATTTCAACAGTTGTACATATTGTTAGATTAGTAATATCGACACAGTATATAGTCTTGGTAAGAAAGATTTCAACAGTTGTACATATTGTTAGATTAGTAATATCGACACAGTATATAGTCTTGGTAAGAAAGATTTCAACAGTTGTACATATTGTTAGATTAGTAATATCGACACAGTATATAGTCTTGGTAAGAAAGATTTCAACAGTTGTACATATTGTTAGATTAGTAATATCGACACAGTATATAGTCTTGGTAAGAAAGATTCAACAGTTGTACATATTGTTAGATTAGTAATATCGACACAGTATATAGTCTTGGTAAGAAAGATTTCAACAGTTGTACATATTGTTAGATTAGTAATATCGACACAGTATATAGTCTTGGTAAGAAAGATTTCAACAGTTGTACATATTGTTAGATTAGTAATATCGACACAGTATATAGTCTTGGTAAGAAAGATTTCAACAGTTGTACATATTGTTAGATTAGTAATATCGACACAGTATATAGTCTTGGTAAGAAAGATTTCAACAGTTGTACATATTGTTAGATTAGTAATATCGACACAGTATATAGTCTTGGTAAGAAAGATTTCAACAGTTGTACATATTGTTAGATTAGTAATATCGACACAGTATATAGTCTTGGTAAGAAAGATTTCAACAGTTGTACATATTGTTAGATTAGTAATATCGACACAGTATATAGTCTTGGTAAGAAAGATTTCAACAGTTGTACATATTGTTAGATTAGTAATATCGACACAGTATATAGTCTTGGTAAGAAAGATTCAACAGTTGTACATATTGTTAGATTAGTAATATCGACACAGTATATAGTCTTGGTAAGAAAGATTTCAACAGTTGTACATATTGTTAGATTAGTAATATCGACACAGTATATAGTCTTGGTAAGAAAGATTTCAACAGTTGTACATATTGTTAGATTAGTAATATCGACACAGTATATAGTCTTGGTAAGAAAGATTTCAACAGTTGTACATATTGTTAGATTAGTAATATCGACACAGTATATAGTCTTGGTAAGAAAGATTTCAACAGTTGTACATATTGTTAGATTAGTAATATCGACACAGTATATAGTCTTGGTAAGAAAGATTTCAACAGTTGTACATATTGTTAGATTAGTAATATCGACACAGTATATAGTCTTGGTAAGAAAGATTCAACAGTTGTACATATTGTTAGATTAGTAATATCGACACAGTATATAGTCTTGGTAAGAAAGATTTCAACAGTTGTACATATTGTTAGATTAGTAATATCGACACAGTATATAGTCTTGGTAAGAAAGATTTCAACAGTTGTACATATTGTTAGATTAGTAATATCGACACAGTATATAGTCTTGGTAAGAAAGATTTCAACAGTTGTACATATTGTTAGATTAGTAATATCGACACAGTATATAGTCTTGGTAAGAAAGATTTCAACAGTTGTACATATTGTTAGATTAGTAATATCGACACAGTATATAGTCTTGGTAAGAAAGATTTCAACAGTTGTACATATTGTTAGATTAGTAATATCGACACAGTATATAGTCTTGGTAAGAAAGATTTCAACAGTTGTACATATTGTTAGATTAGTAATATCGACACAGTATATAGTCTTGGTAAGAAAGATTTCAACAGTTGTACATATTGTTAGATTAGTAATATCGACACAGTATATAGTCTTGGTAAGAAAGATTTCAACAGTTGTACATATTGTTAGATTAGTAATATCGACACAGTATATAGTCTTGGTAAGAAAGATTTCAACAGTTGTACATATTGTTAGATTAGTAATATCGACACAGTATATAGTCTTGGTAAGAAAGATTCAACAGTTGTACATATTGTTAGATTAGTAATATCGACACAGTATATAGTCTTGATAAGAAAGATTTCAACAGTTGTACATATTGTTAGATTAGTAATATCGACACAGTATATAGTCTTGGTAAGAAAGATTTCAACAGTTGTACATATTGTTAGATTAGTAATATCGACACAGTATATAGTCTTGGTAAGAAAGATTCAACAGTTGTGCATATTGTTAGATTAGTAATATCGACACAGTATATAGTCTTGGTAAGAAAGATTCAACAGTTGTACATATTGTTAGATTAGTAATATCGACACAGTATATAGTCTTGGTAAGAAAGATTTCAACAGTTGTACATATTGTTAGATTAGTAATATCGACACAGTATATAGTCTTGGTAAGAAAGATTTCAACAGTTGTACATATTGTTAGATTAGTAATATCGACACAGTATATAGTCTTGGTAAGAAAGATTTCAACAGTTGTACATATTGTTAGATTAGTAATATCGACACAGTATATAGTCTTGATAAGAAAGATTCAACAGTTGTACATATTGTTAGATTAGTAATATCGACACAGTATATAGTCTTGGTAAGAAAGATTTCAACAGTTGTACATATTGTTAGATTAGTAATATCGACACAGTATATAGTCTTGGTAAGAAAGATTCAACAGTTGTACATATTGTTAGATTAGTAATATCGACACAGTATATAGTCTTGGTAAGAAAGATTTCAACAGTTGTACATATTGTTAGATTAGTAATATCGACACAGTATATAGTCTTGGTAAGAAAGATTTCAACAGTTGTACATATTGTTAGATTAGTAATATCGACACAGTATATAGTCTTGGTAAGAAAGATTTCAACAGTTGTACATATTGTTAGATTAGTAATATCGACACAGTATATAGTCTTGGTAAGAAAGATTCAACAGTTGTACATATTGTTAGATTAGTAATATCGACACAGTATATAGTCTTGGTAAGAAAGATTTCAACAGTTGTACATATTGTTAGATTAGTAATATCGACACAGTATATAGTCTTGGTAAGAAAGATTTCAACAGTTGTACATATTGTTAGATTAGTAATATCGACACAGTATATAGTCTTGGTAAGAAAGATTTCAACAGTTGTACATATTGTTAGATTAGTAATATCGACACAGTATATAGTCTTGGTAAGAAAGATTCAACAGTTGTACATATTGTTAGATTAGTAATATCGACACAGTATATAGTCTTGGTAAGAAAGATTTCAACAGTTGTACATATTGTTAGATTAGTAATATCGACACAGTATATAGTCTTGGTAAGAAAGATTTCAACAGTTGTACATATTGTTAGATTAGTAATATCGACACAGTATATAGTCTTGGTAAGAAAGATTCAACAGTTGTACATATTGTTAGATTAGTAATATCGACACAGTATATAGTCTTGGTAAGAAAGATTTCAACAGTTGTACATATTGTTAGATTAGTAATATCGACACAGTATATAGTCTTGGTAAGAAAGATTCAACAGTTGTACATATTGTTAGATTAGTAATATCGACACAGTATATAGTCTTGGTAAGAAAGATTTCAACAGTTGTACATATTGTTAGATTAGTAATATCGACACAGTATATAGTCTTGGTAAGAAAGATTTCAACAGTTGTACATATTGTTAGATTAGTAATATCGACACAGTATATAGTCTTGGTAAGAAAGATTTCAACAGTTGTACATATTGTTAGATTAGTAATATCGACACAGTATATAGTCTTGGTAAGAAAGATTCAACAGTTGTACATATTGTTAGATTAGTAATATCGACACAGTATATAGTCTTGGTAAGAAAGATTTCAACAGTTGTACATATTGTTAGATTAGTAATATCGACACAGTATATAGTCTTGGTAAGAAAGATTTCAACAGTTGTACATATTGTTAGATTAGTAATATCGACACAGTATATAGTCTTGGTAAGAAAGATTTCAACAGTTGTACATATTGTTAGATTAGTAATATCGACACAGTATATAGTCTTGGTAAGAAAGATTTCAACAGTTGTACATATTGTTAGATTAGTAATATCGACACAGTACATAGTCTTGGTAAGAAAGATTCAACAGTTGTACATATTGTTAGATTAGTAATATCGACACAGTATATAGTCTTGGTAAGAAAGATTTCAACAGTTGTACATATTGTTAGATTAGTAATATCGACACAGTATATAGTCTTGGTAAGAAAGATTTCAACAGTTGTACATATTGTTAGATTAGTAATATCGACACAGTACATAGTCTTGGTAAGAAAGATTCAACAGTTGCACATATTGTTAGATTAGTAATATCGACACAGTATATAGTCTTGGTAAGAAAGATTTAAACAGTTGTACATATTGTTAGATTAGTAGTATCGACACAGTATATAGTCTTGGTAAGAAAGATTTCAACAGTTGTACATATTGTTAGATTAGTAATATCGACACAGTATATAGTCTTGGTAAGAAAGATTTCAACAGTTGTACATATTGTTAGATTAGTAATATCGACACAGTATATAGTCTTGGTAAGAAAGATTCAACAGTTGTACATATTGTTAGATTAGTAATATCGACACAGTATATAGTCTTGGTAAGAAAGATTTCAACAGTTGTACATATTGTTAGATTAGTAATATCGACACAGTATATAGTCTTGGTAAGAAAGATTTCAACAGTTGTACATATTGTTAGATTAGTAATATCGACACAGTATATAGTCTTGGTAAGAAAGATTTCAACAGTTGTACATATTGTTAGATTAGTAATATCGACACAGTATATAGTCTTGGTAAGAAAGATTTCAACAGTTGTTGTAGATTATATTGTTAGATTAGTAATATCGACACAGTATATAGTCTTGGTAAGAAAGATTAAACAGTTGTGCATATTGTTATATTAGTAATATCGACACAGTATATAGTCTTGGTAAGAAAGATTCAACAGTTGTACATATTGTTAGATTAGTAATATCGACACAGTATATAGTCTTGGTAAGAAAGATTTCAACAGTTGTACATATTGTTAGATTAGTAATATCGACACAGTATATAGTCTTGGTAAGAAAGATTTCAACAGTTGTACATATTGTTAGATTAGTAATATCGACACAGTATATAGTCTTGGTAAGAAAGATTTCAACAGTTGTACATATTGTTAGATTAGTAATATCGACACAGTACATAGTCTTGGTAAGAAAGATTCAACAGTTGTACATATTGTTAGATTAGTAATATCGACACAGTATATAGTCTTGGTAAGAAAGATTTCAACAGTTGTACATATTGTTAGATTAGTAATATCGACACAGTATATAGTCTTGGTAAGAAAGATTTCAACAGTTGTACATATTGTTAGATTAGTAATATCGACACAGTATATAGTCTTGGTAAGAAAGATTTCAACAGTTGTACATATTGTTAGATTAGTAATATCGACACAGTATATAGTCTTGGTAAGAAAGATTTCAACAGTTGTACATATTGTTAGATTAGTAATATCGACACAGTATATAGTCTTGGTAAGAAAGATTTCAACAGTTGTACATATTGTTAGATTAGTAATATCGACACAGTATATAGTCTTGGTAAGAAAGATTTCAACAGTTGTACATATTGTTAGATTAGTAATATCGACACAGTATATAGTCTTGGTAAGAAAGATTCAACAGTTGTACATATTGTTAGATTAGTAATATCGACACAGTATATAGTCTTGGTAAGAAAGATTTCAACAGTTGTACATATTGTTAGATTAGTAATATCGACACAGTATATAGTCTTGATAAGAAAGATTTCAACAGTTGTACATATTGTTAGATTAGTAATATCGACACAGTATATAGTCTTGATAAGAAAGATTTCAAACAGTTGTACATATTGTTAGATTAGTAATATCGACACAGTATATAGTCTTGGTAAGAAAGATTTCAACAGTTGTACATATTGTTAGATTAGTAATATCGACACAGTATATAGTCTTGGTAAGAAAGATTTCAACAGTTGTACATATTGTTAGATTAGTAATATCGACACAGTATATAGTCTTGGTAAGAAAGATTTCAACAGTTGTACATATTGTTAGATTAGTAATATCGACACAGTATATAGTCTTGGTAAGAAAGATTTCAACAGTTGTACATATTGTTAGATTAGTAATATCGACACAGTATATAGTCTTGGTAAGAAAGATTTCAACAGTTGTACATATTGTTAGATTAGTAATATCGACACAGTATATAGTCTTGATAAGAAAGATTTCAACAGTTGTACATATTGTTAGATTAGTAATATCGACACAGTATATAGTCTTGGTAAGAAAGATTTCAACAGTTGTACATATTGTTAGATTAGTAATATCGACACAGTATATAGTCTTGGTAAGAAAGATTAAACAGTTGTGCATATTGTTAGATTAGTAATATCGACACAGTATATAGTCTTGATAACAAAGATTTCAACAGTTGTACATATTGTTAGATTAGTAATATCGAAACAGTATATAGTCTTGGTAAGAAAGATTTCAACAGTTGTACATATTGTTAGATTAGTAATATCGACACAGTATATAGTCTTGATAAGAAAGATTCAACAGTTGTACATATTGTTAGATTAGTAATATCGACACAGTATATAGTCTTGGTAAGAAAGATTTCAACAGTTGTACATATTGTTAGATTAGTAATATCGACACAGTATATAGTCTTGGTAAGAAAGATTTCAACAGTTGTACATATTGTTAGATTAGTAATATCGACACAGTATATAGTCTTGGTAAGAAAGATTCAACAGTTGTACATATTGTTAGATTAGTAATATCGACACAGTATATAGTCTTGGTAAGAAAGATTCAACAGTTGTACATATTGTTAGATTAGTAATATCGACACAGTATATAGTCTTGGTAAGAAAGATTTCAACAGTTGTACATATTGTTAGATTAGTAATATCGACACAGTATATAGTCTTGGTAAGAAAGATTTCAACAGTTGTACATATTGTTAGATTAGTAATATCGACACAGTATATAGTCTTGGTAAGAAAGATTCAACAGTTGTACATATTGTTAGATTAGTAATATCGACACAGTATATAGTCTTGGTAAGAAAGATTTCAACAGTTGTACATATTGTTAGATTAGTAATATCGACACAGTATATAGTCTTGGTAAGAAAGATTTCAACAGTTGTACATATTGTTAGATTAGTAATATCGACACAGTATATAGTCTTGGTAAGAAAGATTCAACAGTTGTACATATTGTTAGATTAGTAATATCGACACAGTCTTATAAGAAAGATAGTCTTGATTAGTAAGAAAGATTAGTCAACAGTTGTACATATTGTTAGATTAGTAATATCGACACAGTATATAGTCTTGGTAAGAAAGATTTCAACAGTTGTACATATTGTTAGATTAGTAATATCGACACAGTATATAGTCTTGGTAAGAAAGATTTCAACAGTTGTACATATTGTTAGATTAGTAATATCGACACAGTATATAGTCTTGGTAAGAAAGATTTCAACAGTTGTACATATTGTTAGATTAGTAATATCGACACAGTATATAGTCTTGATAACAAAGATTTCAACAGTTGTACATATTGTTAGATTAGTAATATCGACACAGTATATAGTCTTGGTAAGAAAGATTTCAACAGTTGTACATATTGTTAGATTAGTAATATCGACACAGTATATAGTCTTGATAAGAAAGATTCAACAGTTCTACATATTGTTAGATTAGTAATATCGACACAGTATATAGTCTTGGTAAGAAAGATTAAACAGTTGTGCATATTGTTAGATTAGTAATATCGACACAGTATATAGTCTTGGTAAGAAAGATTTCAACAGTTGTACATATTGTTAGATTAGTAATATCGACACAGTATATAGTCTTGGTAAGAAAGATTTCAACAGTTGTACATATTGTTAGATTAGTAATATCGACACAGTATATAGTCTTGGTAAGAAAGATTTCAACAGTTGTACATATTGTTAGATTAGTAATATCGACACAGTATATAGTCTTGATAAGAAAGATTTCAACAGTTGTACATATTGTTAGATTAGTAATATCGACACAGTATATAGTCTTGGTAAGAAAGATTCAACAATTGTACATATTGTTAGATTAGTAATATCGACACAGTATATAGTCTTGATAAGAAAGATTTCAACAGTTGTACATATTGTTAGATTAGTAATATCGACACAGTATATAGTCTTGGTAAGAAAGATTCAACAGTTGTACATATTGTTAGATTAGTAATATCGACACAGTATATAGTCTTGGTAAGAAAGATTTCAACAGTTGTACATATTGTTAGATTAGTAATATCGACACAGTATATAGTCTTGGTAAGAAAGATTTCAACAGTTGTACATATTGTTAGATTAGTAATATCGACACAGTATATAGTCTTGATAAGAAAGATTTCAACAGTTGTACATATTGTTAGATTAGTAATATCGACACAGTATATAGTCTTGGTAAGAAAGATTTCAACAGTTGTACATATTGTTAGATTAGTAATATCGACACAGTATATAGTCTTGGTAAGAAAGATTTCAACAGTTGTACATATTGTTAGATTAGTAATATCGACACAGTATATAGTCTTGGTAAGAAAGATTCAACAGTTGTACATATTGTTAGATTAGTAATATCGACACAGTATATAGTCTTGGTAAGAAAGATTTCAACAGTTGTACATATTGTTAGATTAGTAATATCGACACAGTATATAGTCTTGGTAAGAAAGATTTCAACAGTTGTACATATTGTTAGATTAGTAATATCGACACAGTATATAGTCTTGGTAAGAAAGATTTCAACAGTTGTACATATTGTTAGATTAGTAATATCGACACAGTATATAGTCTTGGTAAGAAAGATTCAACAGTTGTACATATTGTTAGATTAGTAATATCGACACAGTATATAGTCTTGGTAAGAAAGATTTAAACAGTTGTACATATTGTTAGATTAGTAATATCGACACAGTATATAGTCTTGGTAAGAAAGATTTCAACAGTTGTACATATTGTTAGATTAGTAATATCGACACAGTATATAGTCTTGGTAAGAAAGATTTCAACAGTTGTACATATTGTTAGATTAGTAATATCGACACAGTATATAGTCTTGATAACAAAGATTCAACAGTTGTACATATTGTTAGATTAGTAATATCGACACAGTATATAGTCTTGGTAAGAAAGATTTCAACAGTTGTACATATTGTTAGATTAGTAATATCGACACAGTATATAGTCTTGGTAAGAAAGATTCAACAGTTGTACATATTGTTAGATTAGTAATATCGACACAGTATATAGTCTTGGTAAGAAAGATTTCAACAGTTGTACATATTGTTAGATTAGTAATATCGACACAGTATATAGTCTTGGTAAGAAAGATTAAACAGTTGTACATATTGTTAGATTAGTAATATCGACACAGTATATAGTCTTGGTAAAAAAGATTTCAACAGTTGTACATATTGTTAGATTAGTAATATCGACACAGTATATAGTCTTGGTAAGAAAGATTTCAACAGTTGTACATATTGTTAGATTAGTAATATCGACACAGTATATAGTCTTGGTAAGAAAGATTTCAACAGTTGTACATATTGTTAGATTAGTAATATCGACACAGTATATAGTCTTGGTAAGAAAGATTTCAACAGTTGTACATATTGTTAGATTAGTAATATCGACACAGTATATAGTCTTGGTAAGAAAGATTTCAAAAGTTGTACATATTGTTATATTAGTAATATCGACACAGTATATAGTCTTGGTAAGAAAGATTCAACAGTTGTACATATTGTTAAATTAGTAATATCGACACAGCATAAAGTCTTGGTAAGAAAGATTTCAACAGTTGTACATATTGTTAGATTAGTAATATCGACACAGGATATAGTCTTGGTAAGAAAGATTTCAACAGTTGTACATATTGTTAGATTAGTAATATCGACACAGATTAGTAATATCGACACAGTATAGTCTTGGTAAGAAAGATTTCAACAGTTGTACATATTGTTAGATTAGTAATATCGACACAGTATATAGTCTTGGTAAGAAAGATTTCAACAGTTGTACATATTGTTAGATTAGTAATATCGACACAGTATATAGTCTTGGTAAGAAAGATTCAACAGTTGTACATATTGTTAGATTAGTAATATCGACACAGTATATAGTCTTGGTAAGAAAGATTTCAACAGTTGTACATATTGTTAGATTAGTAATATCGACACAGTATATAGTCTTGATAACAAAGATTCAACAGTTGTACATATTGTTAGATTAGTAATATCGACACAGTATATAGTCTTGGTAAGAAAGATTCAACAGTTGTACATATTGTTAGATTAGTAATATCGACACAGTATATAGTCTTGGTAAGAAAGATTTCAACAGTTGTACATATTGTTAGATTAGTAATATCGACACAGTATATAGTCTTGGTAAGAAAGATTTCAACAGTTGTAGATATTGTTAGATTAGTAATATCCACACAATATATAGTCTTGGTAAGAAAGATTTCAACAGTTGTACATATTGTTAGATTAGTAATATCGACACAGTATATAGTCTTGGTAAGAAAGATTCAACAGTTGTACATATTGTTAGATTAGTAATATCGACACAGTATATAGTCTTGGTAAGAAAGATTTCAACAGTTGTACATATTGTTAGATTAGTAATATCGACACAGTATATAGTCTTGGTAAGAAAGATTTCAACAGTTGTACATATTGTTAGATTAGTAATATCGACACAGTATATAGTCTTGGTAAGAAAGATTTCAACAGTTGTACATATTGTTAGATTAGTAATATCGACACAGTATATAGTCTTGGTAAGAAAGATTTCAACAGTTGTACATATTGTTAGATTAGTAATATCGACACAGTATATAGTCTTGATAAGAAAGATTTCAACAGTTGTACATTTTGTTAGATTAGTAATATCGACACAGTATATAGTCTTGGTAAGAAAGATTTCAACAGTTGTGCATATTGTTAGATTAGTAATATCGACACAGTATATAGTCTTGGTAAGAAAGATTTCAACAGTTGTACATATTGTTAGATTAGTAATATCGACACAGTATATAGTCTTGATAAGAAAGATTTCAACAGTTGTACATATTGTTAGATTAGTAATATCGACACAGTATATAGTCTTGATAACAAAGATTTCAACAGTTGTGCATATTGTTAGATTAGTAATATCGACACAGTATATAGTCTTGGTAAGAAAGATTTCAACAGTTGTACATATTGTTAGATTAGTAATATCGACACAATATATAGTCTTGGTAAGAAAGATTAAACAGTTGTACATATTGTCAGATTAGTAATATCGACGCAGTATATTATCTTGGTAAGAAAGATTTCAACAGTTGTACATATTGTTAGATTAGTAATATCGACACAGTATATAGTCTTGATAACAAAGATTTCAACAGTTGTACATATTGTTAGATTAGTAATATCGACACAGTATATAGTCTTGGTAAGAAAGATTCAACAGTTGTACATATTGTTAAATTAGTAATATCGACACAGCATAAAGTCTTGGTAAGAAAGATTTCAACAGTTGTACATATTGTTAGATTAGTAATATCGACACAGTATATAGTCTTGGTAAGAAAGATTTCAACAGTTGTACATATTGTTAGATTAGTAATATCGACACAGTATATAGTCTTGGTAAGAAAGATTTCAACAGTTGTACATATTGTTAGATTAGTAATATCGACACAGTATATAGTCTTGGTAAGAAAGATTTCAACAGTTGTACATATTGTTAGATTAGTAATATCGACACAGTATATAGTCTTGGTAAGAAAGATTTCAACAGTTGTACATATTGTTAGATTAGTAATATCGACACAGTATATAGTCTTGATAACAAAGATTTCAACAGTTGTACATATTGTTAGATTAGTAATATCGACACAGTATATAGGCTTGATAACAAAGATTCAACAGTTGTACATATTGTTAGATTAGTAATATCGACACAGTATATAGTCTTGGTAAGAAAGATTTCAACAGTTGTACATATTGTTAGACTAGTAATATCGACACATCATATAGTCTTGGTAAGAAAGATTTCAACACTTGTACATATTGTTAGATTAGTAATATCGACACA
Organism: Tachypleus tridentatus; assembly: GCF_004210375.1. Taxonomy (NCBI): domain Eukaryota; kingdom Metazoa; phylum Arthropoda; class Merostomata; order Xiphosura; family Limulidae; genus Tachypleus; species Tachypleus tridentatus. The sequence goes on along the minus strand of NC_134829.1, from coordinate 55,852,155 downwards.
GTATATAGTCTTGGTAAGAAAGATTCAACAGTTGTACATATTGTTAGATTAGTAATATCGACACAGTATATAGTCTTGGTAAGAAAGATTTCAACAGTTGTACATATTGTTAGATTAGTAATATCGACACAATATATAGTCTTGGTAAGAAAGATTTCAACAGTTGTACATATTGTTAGATTAGTAATATCGACACAGTATATAGTCTTGATAACAAAGATTTCAACAGTTGTACATATTGTTAGATTAGTAATATCGATACAGTATATAGTCTTGGAAAGAAAGATTCAACAGTTGTGCATATTGTTATATTAGTAATATCGACACAGTACATAGTCTTGGTAAGAAAGATTCAACAGTTGTACATATTGTTAAATTAGTAATATCAACACAATATATAGTCTTGGTAAGAAAGATTTCAACAGTTGTACATATTGTTAGATTAGTAATATCGACACAGTATATAGTCTTGGTAACAAAGATTTCAACAGTTGTACATATTTTTAGATTAGTAATATCGACACAGTATATAGTCTTGGTAAGAAAGATTTCAACAGTTGTACATATTGTTAGATTAGTAATATCGACACAGTATATAGTCTTAATAACAAAGATTCAACAGTTGTACATATTGTTAGATTAGTAATATCGACACAGTATATAGTCTTGGTAAGAAAGATTTCAACAGTTGTACATATTGTTAGATTAGTAATATCGACACAGTATATAGTCTTGGAAAGAAAGATTTCAACAGTTGTACATATTGTTAGATTAGTAATATCGACACTGTATACAGTCTTGGTAAGAAAAAGTTCAACAATTGTACATATTGTTAGATTAGTAATATCGACACAGTATATAGTCTTGGTAAGAAAGATTTCAACAGTTGTACATATTGTTAGATTAGTAATATCGACACAATATATAGTCTTGGTAAGAAAGATTTCAACAGTTGTACATATTGTTAGATTAGTAATATCGACACAGTATATAGTCTTGGTAAGAAAGATTTCAACAGTTGTACATATTGTTAGATTAGTAATATCGACACAGTATATAGTCTTGGTAAGAAAGATTTCAACAGTTGTACATATTGTTAGATTAGTAATATCGACACAGTATATTAGTCTTGGTAAGAAAGATTTCAACAGTTGTACATATTCTTAGATTAGTAATATCGACACAGTATATAGTCTTGGTAAGAAAGATTTCAACAGTTGTAGATATTGTTAGATTAGTAATATCGACACAGTATATAGTCTTGGTAAGAAAGATTTCAACAGTTGTACATATTGTTAGATTAGTAATATCTACACAGCATAAAGTTTTGGTAAGAAAGATTTCAACAGTTGTACATATTGTTAGATTAGTAATATCGACACAGTATATAGTCTTGGTAAGAAAGATTTCAACAGTTGTACATATTGTTAGATTAGTAATATCGACACAGTATATAGTCTTGGTAAGAAAGATTTCAACAGTTGTACATATTGTTAGATTAGTAATATCGACACAGTATATAGTCTTGGTAAGAAAGATTTCAACAGTTGTACATATTGTTAGATTAGTAATATCGACACAGTATATAGTCTTGGTAAGAAAGATTCAACAGTTGTACATATTGTTAGATTAGTAATATCGACAAAGTATATAGTCTTGGTAAGAAAGATTTCAACAGTTGTACATATTGTTAGATTAGTAATATCGACACAATATATAGTCTTGATAAGAAAGATTTCAACAGTTGTACATATTGTTAGATTAGTAATATCGACACAGTATATAGTCTTGGTAAGAAAGATTTCAACAGTTGTACATATTGTTAGATTAGTAATATCGACACAATATATAGTCTTGATAACAAAGATTTCTACAGTTGTACATATTGTTAGATTAGTAATATCGACACACTATATAGATTTGATAACAAAGATTCCAACAGTTGTACATTTTGTTAGATTAGTAATATCGACAGAGTATATAGTCTTGGTAAGAAAGATTAAACAGTTGTACATATTGTTAGATTAGTAATATCGACACAGTATATAGTCTTGGTAAGAAAGATTTCAACAGTTTGTACATATTGTTAGATTAGTAATATCGACACAGTATATAGTCTTGGTAAGAAAGATTTCAACAGTTGTACATATTGTTAGATTAGTAATATCGACACAGTATATAGTCTTCATAACAAAGATTAAACAGTTGTATATATTGTTAGATTAGTAATATCGACATAGTGGATAGTCTTGGTAAGAAAGATTTCAACAGTTTGTACATATTGTTAGATTAGTAATATCGACACAGTATACAGTCTTGGAAAGAAAGATTTCAACAGTTACAGATTGTTAGATTGGTAATATGTCCTTAACAAGCTCTTTTCTTGTGAAAATATATGGAAAACGTTATTAGGAGACATCCGTCGGTTGTTTAAACAAAAGACGAAACTCTTTTGTTGAGTTTATTTTCAATCGCTTAATTCATATTGTAATCTTAAATACATCACGATTATGTTTTAAAATATTACACCAGCTGTCGTATATTTCTACAGCTAATATCGAACTTTATCCTAATGTTTATTTTTCTACTACAACACATCATGAACTCGTAATTATTTAGTTAGGAAGTGACTGAAATTTAAAACGTTTAAACCAAAATTTCGTTATTAAAATATCTCTACACTGCAATATGTTTTCATGTTCTTCCTAATTAGTTCTTTTTACTTCATAAAAGTTAATTTAAGATCCGTGTAAAAAGATAGTGTTAGAGTTATCTTTGGCTCTCCTTTGCTCGCGATTTGATCCATATAAAAAGTAGATCAGAAATTCAGTTTTCACAGACATGTGATCTGAAACCTATAACGAGCTAATTAAAGTCAATGGTTTAGAGTGGCAATCGCACGAGAGATGTTGCCGCGATTTTTTACAAAACTGAGCCGACTCTTTGATTTGAACATCTTAAACTTAGTAAAGGAAAAATGAAAAAAAAAACGTGCAGACAAACAAGGCACGTGAACAAATCGTCTTGCAAAAGAATATAGAAAAGTTTTGTTTCAAACGAAGTAATGACTTTGAGAACGGTACGTTTAGTCGAGATAAAAAAAAATACGTGTCGTTTGGAGCAGGTGAGACTGATAGACAATATCAATACCATAAGAAGAATAACACAATAAAAACATGTAAATAATTTATTACTTGTTATCATGCAAAACTTATCTTACTAACATCAGGTCCTGTTGACTTTATAGCTAAATTTATCTGTTGCAGCATCACTTCTCAATTTACAGCGGATCTAATGGAGCTCTGGTGGTCAGAAAATGTCAACAATGGAATTATGGGAGATTGATAGTGTCACCACCTATATAAAAAAATTTACAAGGTAGAGTAAAAACGTTATTTTTTGGTTCAGGTAAAAATTCCAAAGAGGAAATACAAAATTATGAGCTAAAATAAAATACATTATTTTTATTCTATACATAAAGTGTGTGTTTGAGTGTTTGTGTTTTCTTATAGCAAAGCCACATCGGGCTATCTGCTGAGCCCACCGAGGGGAATCGAACCCCTGATTTTAGCGTTGTAAATAAGTAGACTTATTGCTGTCTCCACGGGGGACATTGGTGTGTTTAACATAAGCACCCGCTGGAAAAGAGAAAGAGGGAATATCACCACCTAACATTTCACAAATCATTACACATATTGTGAATTAAATTTAACACCGTAACTAAATTAACTTTTGTTGATAATGTTTGTTAAAATTAAATTTGTGTTCGCTTTCAACCACACATAATACATATCCTTCCAGTCTGTTGTCCTGCATTCTAAAGGCTGATTCCTTACATTCATGTATTGCCCCTCAACACCTGAAAATATTTCTGTGGGCGTCCAGGATGCTTTACACATGAGGAAGTATTGTTTATGTCTCGTTAAATTTAATATGTTAATAATTCAGACTTTGGCAAGCATTTGTTATGTGCTATAAAAGTCACAAAATCCATTCGTCGGCTAACAAGTTTTATCGCATTAAAAAATTATCCGAATTTGACTTACGTGAACGTTCGTTAATTTTCAGCTTCGTCATCAGAATCAGACTGATTTTATTAATTTATTTTTGGCATTGCTACGTTTTACAATTAAAATGAATCTTTATCGGAATAAGGGCAACTGTGCAAAAAGAAACACACACAAAACATGGGTTTTATTAAGCTATATAGTTGGTATGCAGTAAGTTTTCGGATCTATAATCCTAAAATCCTGGGTTCGATTACCCCCGATAAATGTAGAACAGATATTGTTTTACTCTAGCCCACAAGCGGCATGCCTACGGACTTAAACGCTAGAAATCGGGTTTCGATGGTCGTGTTGGGCAAAGCACATATGGCTCATTGGGTAGTTTGTAATTAATTTTAAACAAACAGCTTTGAGTTAAAACAACTATAACAGCTAGGTAAGCTCTTTAAATTTGATATCGAGACAACATTACTGATAAAAACAAAATATCTGTGATAAAAAGATGGAATTACTTCTAGATACATTGTTCTTTGGCAGAAAAGGGAGTTATTTAGGATAGGTGTATTTAAAATGAGTTACATCTGTAGGGGACCATTTACAAATCATAATTGTTTGTTTTTAATTTTGCACAAAGCTACATAAGGGCTATCTGCGCTAGCCATTCTAAACTTAGAAATTTAAGAATAAAGATAAGGCAGTTAGTCATCACCACCCACCTCCTACTGCTGGACTACTCTTTTACTATTGAATAGTGGGATTTACCGTAAGCTTATAATGCCCCCAAGGCTGAAAAGGCGAACATGTTTGGTATGACGAAGAATACAAATTATGAAAACGTAAGTTACATTAAGTACCCGTTATCTGCTAATGTTGGAATATTTCTGTAACTATGGTAAAAGATAGACAACTGTCTCACATAGTGATCGAGCCTGAAAAATGCCTTGAAAATATAGTTTGTGGCGAGATTTTTGGAAGATGTAGAACCATAGGACGTAACGTTTCGAAAAACCAAAAGGTGTTATATTTGGAAGCGGAAAAGAAAAAAAGTTCTCCCTCAGCGAAACGATTGGAACACAAACGGTCTCCTGGATGGTGGTTTAGCAAAGTGTAGTCTGTGAACCCTGAGAGGACAATCCGTGAAATTGAGACAAGTTCCTGGAACTGTTAACATTGTAACAGACAAGAAGTTAAAGACAAACCAGATGTTTACAATTTTCCTCGAGTATAAGGGCTACTGTTTTGAGAAATATAACCAATGGAAAATAGCCATCACTTTCGACCACATGTCCGTCAGTCCCCCTGCGTTGTTTCGATCAGCTTTTACGGTTTTTGTCCTGCTTAATTTACTACTTCGAAATCATTGACCTAAGACATCAGTCAATTTATCGAAAGCTGCACAAGAGGGTTGTACATTGTACTAGGCCTAGTATATTGTTTAATACCGCATTCTTGATCTGGTCCCTTAGGGATTTTCAAGAATTACAAGTGTGCAATAATAATATTCAAACCACGCTACACTCGACGAGGATGCTCTCCGAGGAAACGGACTCATGTAAATATCATTGCAGGGTCATTGTTAAGAAACAGAACATGGACATTGAGTTTGCATTGGAAAAAAACGACTTGAAATACAGAAAAAAAAATATCATATTTTTTTTAAAGAGAAAACTGTTTTAAGCTTATGTTTTATTATTCTAAACTGTTATATTAATTTCACGAAGAAAAAAGGGTAAATACGGTAGGAGTATACAGTGATCACGTAAAAAGTAAGACATAGATCTGTAAAAAACAAAAGTATTCTGTAGTAACAACAATATCATCACGTAAATTACGTGCAATCAAAGAAAGTACGTTAATGATCCTGAAGTAAGTATGTTCTAGTTTAACTAATAAAAGGCCCCGGTATGGCTAGGTGGTTAAGGCGCTCGACTCGTAATCTGAGGGTCGCGGGTTCGCGCCCGAGTCGCGCTAAAACATGCTCGCCCTCCCAGCCGTGGGGGCGTTATAATGTGACGGTCAATCCCACTATTCGTTGGTAAAAGAGTAGCCCAAGAGTTGGCGGTGGGTGGTGATGACTAGTCATCACTAGCCTTCCCTCTAGTCTTACACTGCAAAATTAGGAACGGCTAGCGCAGATAGCACTCGAGTTGCTTTGTGCGAAATTCCAAAACAAACAAACAAAACAAAATTTATCAGCTACAAGTAAGTGTGTATAAAACATGCAAAGCACAAATAATACAGTGTTAAAGCAAGCAGTGCAAAGTCGTCGGTTTATCTTGTTTACTATATTATAATAAATGATCTAGTCCAAGTTCGGTAATATGTACACATTACCTAATATACTTAAATTAACGCTTACTGTACTTGTACTTTACTGCCTATTCAAAGATATAAAATGTGGCCCCATATGGTGCATAATAAATATGCCCTAATTGGATTTTACAATTAGTATATATTTATACGATACAATATATTGTTGTTATACTTAAGTATATTATGATTAGTGTTACGCTTTGCTTCCCCCTATATTTTAGCTGGCTTCTTCTAGAGAATACTTCGAAATAAACTTTTTCTCTCAATGACTTAAAGCTTCGGGCTCAGTTTGCGAAATGGTTTCGGCAAATTCCTTAATGTATTTTTTCACCAACAGATGTCCTACTATACTCAAGTGGCTCTGATACCAGGCTGCCTGAATACGAATTGGGTCTATAGTTGTAACAGCCGTTACTTAATTAATCTAGAGAAAGAGACGATGGATGTTAAAACACTCGTTGTTTTTTTTCTATATCCTGTTGATAAACACTTTCTTTGTTTTCCAACACGTTCAAACAGTCACTAGTCAGTTAATAATTTTACAGAAAACCACACTTTCTTCCAAATATATATCACAATTACTTCTTAAAATCTTAAATCGCGTTTTCGATAAATGTTTTCATAGCAAAGTTTCACTTTAAAAAAACCAAAACGTGTAGTTCTGTTTCCAAATGCGAAGCATAAAAAAAACTTATACGAATCGAGCTTCTCGTTTAAATTACCGTTTTATAATAATGTTTGTCCGGTGAATCAGTGATAAGTTTTTGCCGTAGAATGCTTTTATGCGTGGTTCGATTTCCCGAAATGGACAGAGTAGACATCTCCATTATGTAGTTTCACACAAGTTCCCGGCATGGTCAGGTGGTTGAGACACTCCACTCGTAATTTGAATGTCAAGAGTTCGAATCCCGGTCGCACAAAACATGCTCGCCCTCTCAGTAGTGGGGGTGTTATAATGATACGGTTAATTCCATTATTTAGGGGTAAAAGAGTAGCCCAAGAATTGGCGGTAGATGGTGGTGACTAGCTCTCTTCCCGCTAGTCTTACACTGCAAAATTAGGGACGGCTAGCGCAGATAACCTTTGGGTAGCTTTGCGCGAAATTCCAAAACAAACAAAGAAAAACAAAACAAGTCTAAAGTAATACATAACAGTAAATACCAAGTTACAATCGTGATAACTGTACGGTTGTTTTATTGTTTTATTAAGGAATAAAATAGAAATAATATATACTTTTATAACAGCAGAGGAAGTCCAACAGTATTCCATTTTAGGATAAATTATATATTAACGTTCTGGGCTCTCATGAATTGTGCCCTGAAAAGCTTAAAGATATAAAACAAAGTTACCATAAGTTCAAAGACTTTTGTCTCTTACAATGAATTCTGGAACACCTAGACTCACGTCTACAGTGCATTGACTCCCCTTTGAAGTGACCCTTGCCGTAAGCGATAAAGGCTTATTGGCCTAAAACTGCTGTTATATTTTACTTCATTTAACGCTTCAACAGTTTTTGTTGTTGTTTTTTCGCAGTCATAACTTTAAACAGAAATATGGAGGGACTTTCGACTTTTTATAGAGTTTTGTTTTTTATGATTTTGAGATATTAGAAAAGTTAAGATAATGATAATAAACTGGATAAAAGATAAGGTGCTATTGAATGCAAAAAATGTTCCCAAGCGAAGTGCATAATCTTTAACTAAAAATAATGAGTAATTGTTTCACTTGTCACAAGTTGATTAAAATGAGTAGATTACAAAGCTGTAACAAAATATTTTAATCGTGATAAAGATAAGTAAGGCAAGGCAATTTGTGAGCTCATTAACTTATTTAAAAAATTGTCCAATCAGATGCGGTGTTTTATCTTAACTTATTTTCAATGTTACCCAATCAGATGAGGTGTTTTATATTCACTTAATTAAAACGATATCCAATCAGATTAAGTGTTTCATCTTAATTTATTTAAAAATTATGCAATTAGATGAAGTGTTTAATCTTAACTTATTTATAAAGTTATTTAATAAGATGATTTTTTGTTTTCTTGACTTGTTTTAAAAAGTTGTCCAATCAGATGGTGTTTTTGTCTTATTTTATTCATGAAATTGTCCAATCAGAAGAGTTGTTTCTATCTTAACTCATTTATGACGTTGTCCAATCAGATGTGGGGTTTCCTTATATTTTATTTAGCAGACGAACAGTTACAAAACAAATACGATTTATAGTCTAAAAGTTATTATTTACATAAATCAAATAACAACTAAATAATCGCTAGTTGTTATTTTTAATAAGTTAGTAAGATTTCTTTTGTACTTAATGTTCTAATTTTGTTTTGTTTGTTTTTAAATATCGCGCAAAACTACACGAGGGCTGTCTTGCGCTACCCGTCCATAATTTAGCAGTGTAATACTAGAGGGAAGGCAACTAGTCATCATCACCCACCACCAACTCTTGGGATACTCTTTTACCAACATATAGTGGAACTGACCGTCACATTATAAAACCTCCACGGCTGAAAGGGCGAGCATATTTGGTGTGATGAGAATTCGAACCCGTGACCCTCAGATTACGAGTCAAGAGCCCTATTCACCCGGCCATGATATTCTAATCCTCATAAAAGAGTTGGAAACTTTTGATGGTATTTTTGAAAATCCCTCTAATTCTGAACGATCCAATCAGATATTTTATTTTGGTTGTTAAGTCACGGGATACATTGCAAGATGGTGGCAGAGTGAACTGGTCCAAAACCTTTAGGCTTAGCTCATGTATTTTCTCTTCAATTTTATTTTACAAATTCGACCGAAAAAAATTTTAACCGAATAACGTTGTGCTTTATACTATTTTTTACTCTGCTTGGCCTAATAGTTAGAATGTAATTCCGAGGATTTATCGCTCGCAAATCGTTGTAGAATAAACACTTTGGGACCTTAGGTGCGCTGTAAGAACAACAGTTAAATGTCCTAATATTCTTGAAATACAAATAGCCTAAGACTTAACGGTGAGTGCTTTTAACTAACTGTCCTCCCTCTAGTCTATAAGCCTTAAATCAGGGATGAATATGCGCATATAATTCTTTGTGTAGTTTCTCGCGAAAAACCTGAAAAACAAACAAATCCTTACTGTTAACCATAAGTGGCTTATGTGATTCTGTTGTTACCTAAGCAATATATCACTTTATCACCATATTTTAAAAGTAATTTAGCTTAAAATAAGTTATTTGATCTCAGTGAGCAAGCACACTCATGTAGCCAACAGCTTTCTGAAAGAGAACATATATATGAAGATATGACATTTATTGTATTGTAATAATATTCGCACCGTCAGATTATGTTTCTCATGGGTTATCTTGTATATAATTATTTAGATAAATGTGTATAATGTACAATTATATATTTTTTGTTTCCCTTGTGAATTCCTCTACGTAATGACAGGACCTCCCTAAGATGGTTCTGTACTTTCAGTTTACCTCCTCTGGGACCTCTCTAAACATCTACCCACGTATCTGCCATGCGTGAAGACCTGTGAAGGTGAGAAGAGGATCCTTGTTGTTGAGGTTTCTAACACGCTACTTTGGCCTAGAATTCCAATGGACGGACGGCCTTGGGGTGGCCCATAAGAGTCAATCGGTTGATCCATTTGGGCTAGGGTCAACCAAGTACCAGTGTTGGACATTCTCAGCATGTGCTCACGTTGCTGCAATATTCTTGTTTGGCATTTTAGTGTGTCTCCTCGTAGGATTTCGTGGTGGGTGGGAACAGTGGACATTGAAATGTTTTTATTTGACGATGGATACCCCCACTCATGAACAAAAAAAAAAAAAAAAAACAAACAAAAAAACAGATTATCGGAAAACGATCACGCATGGACTACTCTGTCATACAGTCACCATCAAAGTCAGACTCAACACCTCAATTTCGTATTCTGCATTCATTGTCTGAAAATATTTAGGGCAGATGTCCCCCTTCTCATCCAAAAGGAATTAGAAGGGCTTGCTGGCTCCCCCAAGTCAGTAAGAAAGATGCACTCAGGAGACATCTTGGTGGAAACATCTTCACCTGAACTCCTCTTGAAGCCATGGGAGATATCGACGTTACTCCCCATGCAAGTTTGACCAGAGGAGTTAGAAGGGCTTGCTGGCTCCTCCAAGTCAGTAACAAAGCTGCACTCAGGAGACATCTTGGTAGAAACATCTTTACCCGAACTCCTCTTGAAGCCATGGGGGATATCGACGTTACTCCCCATGCAAGTTTGACCAGAGGAGTTAGAGGGGCTTGCTGGCTCCTCCAAGTCAGTAACAAATCTGCACTCAGGAGACATCTTGGTAGAAACATCTTTACCTGAACTCCTCTTGAAGCCATGGGGATATGGACGTTACCTCCATGCAAGTTTGACCAGAGGAGTTAGAGGGGCTTGCTGGCTCCTCCAAGTCAGTAACAAATCTGCACTCAGGAGACATCTTGGTAGAAACATCTTTACCTGAACTCCTCTTGAAGCCATGGGAGATATCGACGTTACTCTCCATGCAAGTTTGACCAGAGGAGTTAGAGGGGCTTGCTGGCTCCTCCAAGTCAGTAACAAAGCTGCACTCAGGAGACATCTTGGTGGAAACATCTTCACCTGAACTCCTCTTGAAGCCATGGGGGATATCGACGTTACTCTCCATGCAAGTTTGACCAGAGGAGTTAGAGGGGCTTGCTGGCTCCTCCAAGTCAGTAACAAAGCTGCACTCAGGAGACATCTTGGTAGAAACATCTTTACCTGAACTCCTCTTGAAGCCATGGGGGATATCGACGTTACTCCCCATGCAAGTTTGACCAGAGGAGTTAGAGGGGCTTGCTGGCTCCTCCAAGTCAGTAACAAAGCTGCACTCAGGAGACATCTTGGTAGAAACATCTTCACCTGAACTCCTCTTGAAGCCATGGGAGATATCGACGTTACTCTCCATGCAAGTTTGACCAGAGGAGTTAGAGGGGCTTGCTGGCTCCTCCAAGTCAGTAACAAAGCTGCACTCAGGAGACATCTTGGTAGAAACATCTTTACCTGAACTCCTCTTGAAGCCATGGGGGATATCGACGTTACTCCCCATGCAAGTTTGAATTATTCCAGAGTAGTTATAGTTAAAGGGATTTAAAGAACATTCCATAGTCGGAAATTTTCGCTGGTTTCTCCAACCAAGGCGTTTCTGTGGTGCACCACTCAGAAGGATTATGTTTCTGTGGTGCACCACTCAGAAGGATTATGTTTCTGTGGTGCACCACTCAGAAGGATTAAATAGAGCTACCTGTAAATAAACTTATTTTGCCGTTTACATCCCACATCCACCTGTTACTATCAAGGCAGGATACGTAAATTATAAGATAAAACCACATATTCCCAACCCTCCCCAATGTTTCCAGTGCCAGTGGTTCGGACATTGAAAGATCTCTTGTCATGGACCTTTAACATGTGCTCGTTGTGGTGGCAAAGACCACGACGTCTGGGGTGGTGCTGATATTGATGGGAAGAGCTGTTCCATATTCTGTCGAATCACAACATTTCTCTCTCCAATACTGCTTATTATCAAGCACCTAGTCAGTCATTTACTGCCATTGAACTCTCTATCAGCTCCCCTTCACTCTTCTATCAGTTATCGTGGGGGGTGACAGAAATCTACGGAACAGTGATAATTTTCTTATCCATTTGAATGAGACTGGTCATATTCGATGCCACCAGACCCGGTGAAAGCTGGATCAGGCCAATTAGCCCTCTCTCACTTCTCTCTTTGAACTTGATCCTGCAGTCGTCTCTAAGCCATAGATAGACGAATATTATCCAGGCAGCTGCTCAATGTATTCCTGAAGCCTTGATACGTTTCCATGGTATCCTCATTCGTGGTAAGATTCTGCCGCCACATGATAATGAAGGCTCAAAAATGGGCCTGGAGTACCTTTTGTAAGCATCCCACACTTTCAAACTGCATCGCTTTTCAGTTTACTCGTGCACATGCTCAGCAAGTAAGACATCAGAGACAGAAGGAATCTTGGATTAAGTTCACAACTGGCGTCTCTTCTATCACCAGTTCCTAAGTGAGATGGAACAAAATTCGGAAGGTGAGTGGGCAGTATACTTCGGACTCTCCTTCGATCTTACTCTCTGATGGTCAGGAAGATACTGATGCTCAGAGCATCATCGATTCTCTCATCGAAAACTTTTCTCGTGAAAATACCTGGGCAGAGTGATCGTCTTTTTCCTTTTAGAATGATCGTCTCTGTGACTATAATCGCCTCTGTACACTGGTGGAATTCAAGCTTGCTCTTCCTTGGTCTGGCAGAACAGAAGTATGACCTGATACTATTCACTACGAAATGCTATGCCATCTCTCTCCTGTCTCTTGGTTATTTTAACCGATCTGGCATAAGAATGTTTTTCCTGATGCTTGGCGTGGAGCTATTGTTCTCCCTTTCTAAGCCTGAAAAGGATCCCAAGGTTTCTTTTAACTACTGTCCAATTGCATTGACATGTTGTCTCTGTAAGATCTCAAAGAGAATGGTTAATTTTCGTCTTGTTTGGTTCATCGAATCAAACAACCTCCTCTTTCCCACCAAGTGTGGGTTCTGACGACAGTACTCCACTATGGATCAAGTGATTTGACTTGAAACATCAATCAGGGAAACATTTTTCAAGTTAAAACGTTTTGTTTTCATATTTTATGACCTTGAGAAGGCTAATGATACTGCATAGAAATATGGCATTATGCAAGACTTCCACTCATATGGATTGTGTGGCCATTTGTCCGTTTTTATTAATCATTTTTAGTGGATTAGCGATTCCAAGTCCTTGTGGGTTCAACACTTTCCCGTTCTTTCTTAAAAGAACTTGGAGATTTTCAAGGCTGTGTCATAAGTATCACAACTGAAACGAGATGTGAAAGTCATTGGCATAAACACTATTTGCAAATGTAGGAGGATGTTGTCCAGTGACCTCCACATCTCATGTCAGTTGTCTAACATGAACGGCAGCTACAGACTGCCCTCAATCGTTTACTGAAGTGGACCACAGCAAACTGTCATACCTTTATCTCTCTAAAATCGTTTGCATGCACTTCTGCCACCAACGGGGTATTCTCCCAGAACCCGAGCTCTGTCTCAGTAAAGTTGTTCTTCCTGTGGTCCCCTCCATCAAAGTTCTTGGGACTTATATTGGCTGTAAACTGACTTTCGTCCCACACACCAAGTAAAGTGTACAGGGGCACTGGACATCCTCCATATCCTCTCTTTCACCACTTGCAGAGTAGATCGATACTCTATGCTAAAAGATCTATCATTCCCTTATTCAATCGGCACTGAGCTATGATTCTCTGGTCTATGGCTCTGCCAGGACCTCGGCTTTGAAGATTTTGACCCCTGTTCACGGTCAAGGGTTTCAGCTCTATATGAGTCCACACTTCTCAGAGTTTGTATACTGAGTTTCATGAACCCCCTCTATACCTCTGCCATTTGCAACTGTCTTTACTTCAAAATTTCGACCACAGCATCCTACCTGGACTTGTTTTTCCTTCCTCAGTGAGCTGTGCTTTTACAGAATAGACGGTCTGCTATTGTTTCTTTGGCTTTTCATATCCAGGCGCAGCTTGCTGAATTGGATTTGACCTTGGATGACGCTGCTGTCTCCAATGGTCAGCCCCTCCGATTATGGCTTATTACCATCTCCAATTGTGACCTTTCTTTGAGTCATATGATGAAGGCGAATATTCCCAATTGAAAGTACTGTCTTCTGTTTGCTCAACATCTCTCGAACCATCCTTTCATTCCATTTCATTCGGATGGTCCAAGATCAGATGATTTTGTAGGCTCTGACATGGTTTGTTTTGGTTCGGTGGTTGCATATAGGATCATCTGTACAGTTTCTGCACTCACTACCTAATTGTACGTCATGTTTCTTGCCCTGGATCACGTAGAAGCTATACAATACAAGAACTGTACGATTTATACAGACTCGCTTAGCTCTCTTTTTGCCTTAGAATCGATTCACGTTGGTTCTCGTAGATATTCAAACCCATTTCTCTTTATCATTCATTTCCATCCAGACCAAGTCGGTATTCACGAGAACGAGCTCGCTGACCTACAGCTAAGTCCGTCTGCTCTGGTGCTATTACAGCTGTGCCTGTCCCATATATGGACTGTGGTCCTGTAATAAGGCTCTGCTCCTTGCCCGTTGGCAACTGACTTGGAGTGAGAAACATGATAACAAGCTTTTCCAGATAAAACTTTGTGCTGTTCTTTGGTCTCTTGCTTCCGAAAGAATCGAAAGAAGGAAGTTGTCACAGTTTTCCATTTCTTTTATCTGGTACTGATGCACCGATGCGTGGGCTGTGTGACACTCAAGTTACAACAGCCCACATTTTACTTTCGAGCTGTCGTTACGACAGTAAGCGACGACAACATTTCGCTACGTGTTTACCATGGGTTCTCCCTGACGTTAGACAGTGTCATAAGCGATGCTGACACTGTCCACCTTGGTTGTGTTTTCAAATTTTTAAGGGCCATTAGCTTTGTTAGTTCTATTTAAGTTTTTCATTCGAAAACTGACATTTGTTGTTTTTTTAACATGATTCATTTTTATATATTATAATAATTATACTTTTATTTTTTTATCAGTTGTTTGCCGCGGACAGCCTAGTTGCTTTGTGCCAGTAAAGGCTAAACAACTAACCAACCAATCATGTTGTTATCCGCCTGAACTAAGTTACACATCCAGATCATAAATCATGTTTTTATCCACCTGAACAAAACCTTATTCATACAGTAAGTTACACATCCAGATCATAAATCATGTTTTTATCCACCTGAACAAAACCTTATTCACACAGTAAGTTACACATCCAGATCATAAATCATGTTTTTGTCCACCTGAACAAAACCTTATTCACACAGTAAGTTACACATCCAGATCATAAATCATGTTTTTGTCCACCTGAACAAAACCTTATTCACACAGTAAGTTACACATCCAGATCATAAATCATGTTTTTGCCCATCTGAACAAAACCTTATTCACACAGTAAGTTACACATCCAGATCATAAATCATGTTTTTATCCACCTGAACAAAACCTTATTCACACAGTAAGTTACACATCCAGATCATAAATCATGTTTTTATCCGCCTGAACAAAACCTTATTCACACAGTAAGTTACACATCCAGATCATAAATCATGTTTTTATCCGCCTGAACAAAACCTTATTCACACAGTAAGTTACATATCCAGATCGTAAATCATGTTTTTGTCCACCTGAACAAAACCTTATTCATACAATAAGTTACATATCCAGATCATAAATCATGTTTTTATCCACCTGAACAAAACCTTATTCATACAGTAAGTTACACATCCAGATCATAAATCATGTTTTTATCCGCCTGAACAAAACCTTATTCACACAGTAAGTTACACATCCAGATCATAAATCATGTTTTTATCCGCCTGAACAAAACCTTATTCATACAGTAAGTTACACATCCAGATCATAAATCATGTTTTTATCCACCTGAACAAAACCTTATTCATACAGTAAGTTACACATCCAGATCATAAATCATGTTTTTATCCACCTGAACAAAACCTTATTCATACAGTGTGTTACACATCCAGATCATAAATCATGTTTTTATCCACCTGAACAAAACCTTATTCACACAGTAAGTTACACATCCAGATCATAAATCATGCCTGAACAAAACCTTATTCGCACAGTTTTATCCGCCTGAACAAAAAAACCACATCCAGATCATAAATCATGTTTTATTCACACAGTAAGTTACATATTCAGATCGTAAATCCTGATGAGTCAGGCTTAACAGTTCCTACTTTTGGTCTGTGGACAGATCATTCAGTCTGGAGCATTTTCCGTCCGTAACGGCTGTTCTTAACCTAATAGTGTGATTGACTGTCAATCTTATAACGCACCTACAGCTAGAAGTGTGAAGTGTATTTGTTTAATAGCAGCACCATATTTCTGATTCGAGACTTTAGGATACCTATGTATTGTTATTATCTGCAAAAAGGCTTTAAATCTGATATTGTGTTATTCGTAAGGTCTTTTCTCTTCAAACCCTCTTACCATACGTATACAACCTTGACTTACCATACGTATACAACCTTGACTTACCATACGTATACAACCTTAATATATGGTTATTCTCTGCATACGGTGTTTCGATCGAATCTTAACTTTCTCTGTATGTAATACGTAAGGTTCTGATTTTGTGTTTCTTCCTCTGAGATTTAGAACCAAGGTTTCTAAATGACGTTGATAAAACGAAAGTAGTCTATAAAGTTTATAAAGACATCTGCACAATTCTCTATGCTTTTCTTTATTTAAGCTAACAAATATTTCAGTTTAGAACTAGTTCTAGCAACGCCCGGTTATCTACACAAACAGACACTTCAGTTTAGAACTAGTTCTAGCAACGCCCGGTTATCTACACAAACAGACACTTCAGTTTAGAACTAGTTCTAGCAACGCCCGGTTAACTACAGAAACAGACACTTCAGTTTAGAACTAGTTCTAGCAACGCCCGGTTATCTACACAAACAGACACTTCAGTTTAGAACTAGTTCTAGCAACGCCCGGTTATCTACACAAACAGACACTTCAGTTTAGAACTAGTTCTAGCAACGCTCGGTTATCTACACAAACAGGCACTTCAGTTTAGAACTAGTTCTAGCAACGCCCGGTTAACTACACAAACAGACACTTCAGTTTAGAACTAGTTCTAGCAACGCCCGGTTATCTACACAAACAGACACTTCAGTTTAGAACTAGTTCTAGCAACGCCCGGTTATCTACACAAACAAATATTTCAGTTTAGAACTAGTTCTAGCAACGCCCGGTTATCTACACAAACAGACACTTCAGTTTAGAACTAGTTCTAGCAACGCCCGGTTATCTACACAAACAGACACTTCAGTTTAGAACTAGTTCTAGCAACGCCCGGTTAACTACAGAAACAGACACTTCAGTTTAGAACTAGTTCTAGCAACGCCCGGTTATCTACACAAACAGACACTTCAGTTTAGAACTAGTTCTAGCAACGCTCGGTTATCTACACAAACAGGCACTTCAGTTTAGAACTAGTTCTAGCAACGCCCGGTTAACTACACAAACAGACACTTCAGTTTAGAACTAGTTCTAGCAACGCCCGGTTAACTACACAAACAGACACTTCAGTTTAGAACTAGTTCTAGCAACGCCCGGTTATCTACACAAACAGACACTTCAGTTTAGAACAAGTTCTAGCAACGCCCGGTTAACTACAGAAACAGACACTTCAGTTTAGAACTAGTTCTAGCAACGCCCGGTTATCTACAGAAACAGACACTTCAGTTTAGAACTAGTTCTAGCAACGCCCGGTTAACTACACAAACAGACACTTCAGTTTAGAACTAGTTCTAGCAACGCCCGGTTATCTACACAAACAGACACTTCAGTTTAGAACTAGTTCTAGCAACGCCCGGTTAACTACACATACAGACACTTCAGTTTAGAACTAGTTCTAGCAACGCCCGGTTAACTACAGAAACAGACACTTCAGTTTAGAACTAGTTCTAGCAACGCCCGGTTAACTACACAAACAGACACTTCAGTTTAGAACTAGTTCTAGCAACGCCCGGTTATCTACACAAACAGACACTTCAGTTTAGAACTAGTTCTAGCAACGCCCGGTTATCTACACAAACAGACACTTCAGTTTAGAACTAGTTTTAGCAACGCCCGGTTATCTACACTGACAAACACTTCACTAAGGCTAGTTCTAGCGAGGTTCAACTATGTAAACTGACAAACACTTCACCAAGGCTAGTTCTAGCGAGGTTCAACTATCTACACTGACAAACACTTCACCAAGGCTAGTTCTAGCGAGGTCCAACTATCTAAACTGACAAACATTCTTAGTTATATCACCCCAACGACTGAAATACACGATAAACTTAAGTTTGTTGCTTCAGTAATTACTCACTGTTATTAAAATTCTAAAGTTTAGTTTTTTAAACGAAGCTCATGTTCTCGTAAAGAATGTGCTGATTAACAAAACCCTAAGCTGTTAATTTAATCATGTTAAACTAAATCAGGAACTCACATAAAAATCAGGCTTAAACAGTGTGTAAACCACCGGCCTTACTGTATATTATCATTATATATATATAATTACTTCCTGTTTATGGTTTTTGAAGTTGAAACAATAATTTCACATAATGGTTAGTTTTTATTAATTTCATATACTTCCAAAGATCCATAACTCACAGATAATTAATGAATTAGTGCCTGAAACAAGAATTGAGTAGCCTCAAAACTGGTAGTGGGTGATGCTGACAAGGTGTCTTTCCGCTAGTCTATCACTGCTATATTTGGGATAGCCCGTGAAACTTGGCGCGAAATTCAAAACAAACTAAACCAAATTTTTTGACGAATTAATAAAAGCTTTTTTTAAAACATATTATTCTGATCACTGCTAGAGATAATTTTGAACTATTTTTAAAAATTCTCACAAAACTAAACGAAACCTTTGTTTATTTGCATCAATAGTTCTATAACCAGCTACTGAATGAGATTACGGAGCTAAACTTGTGGAATATTATTTTCCTAATCGTTACAAACAATTAATTGATTCTGGGCTTCGAGGGTTTAGATTTAATCTTATGTTCCGCTTGAAAAGAGCACGTTTTCACTCAGATTTTTATTACAGCAACGTACCAACACATGCTATTATCGCTACGTGTATTTTTAAGTACAAGTGTGTATCATATAAGCTAATTATTTTGAATATAATTTTATAGTTTACGTAGGAAAACAAGAGTTCTAGACGAACGTTTTGGTTTATTGGTTTCTTTGCTTCGATGCTAAGCTACACAATATTCCATTTGTGCTCTGTCCATCGTGGGTATCGAAACTCTATTTTTAGTGTTGTAAGCCCTCGAACTTGTCGCTGAGATACTGGAGGGTGTTAAAAACAAAGATTCTGATATGTGAGATAACTTAAGATGTGAAGGAATACTGGGATTGACCATCATATAATAATGTTCCCTCAGCTGAAAGGGCGAGCATGTTTGACGTGGTTGATATTCGAACCTGCATATTACGAGTTGAGCGCCCTAACCACTTTGTCATGCCGACTTCACTTGGAAGGAAAGATTAGTAAAGTTAAAAGGAATTCCATACCTTTGGTACTGACTCATTTTCTAGCTATAAATATTGATATCTCATTTGTTAACACACAATTTAAACAAGCAGTGAAGAAGTGAAATCGATTCGAGATAAAATTTCGTTAAGTTGTCATCATAAAGTCACGTTATTGAATAAGACTAAAAACACAGATTATTTCTATTAAAATGTGTTCATTCATGAGAAAAACGTTATGTTAAACACAGATTATTTCTATTAAAATGTGTTCATTCATGAGAAAAACGTTATGTTAAAACAATGAAACCAGTTCAAAAATATAATGTATCAATATTAATATATTCTATATTGGTGAAACAGACGATTCGAGATGGAGGAAGAACTTACATCAATTGATGTCAAATGTCACGAAACAAGCCCACAAAATGTTAACAAACATCTTAATGAATGAATTACGAAAAAAATTGTGGAAAACAACATTTTTTTCATTGATTTCTTACAATTTCTTTGTTTTATTATATAAAACAATAAAATATTTTGTAATTTTTTTACAACACTTTAAATAGACAGAGGTAAGGGGGCCAGCATGGCCAGGTGGTTAAGTCACTCACCTCATAATCTGAAGGTCATCGGTTCAAATCCTCGTCACACAAAACATTCTCGCCCTTTCAGCTGTGGGGGTGTTATAATGTTACGGACAATCCCACTATTCGTTACTAAAGAGTAGCCCAAGAGTTGGCGGTGGGTGGTGATGACTAGTTGGCTTTCCTTTTAAAGTAGGGACAGCTAGCACAGATAACCCTTATGTAGCTTTGCGCGAGATTCAGAACAAACCACAACTAAACGTAGTTATCCTATGTTATAACTCGCACCCTTTGAATTGGTGCAACGTTTTCATTTTTACTTTTGTTTCGACTTATTTTCGGTTATAACAAACTAATATAATAAGTCAGAGGCTTCGATTCTCTGTTTTTAACGCAGTTCTTCCTTGATTTTGTTTCAATTTATTTAACTCTTTAGTATTAATATATATATATATATACACCGTTCTATAAGTATTACATAGAAGCCTTTCAATCGTTAAAATTATATTATATATATATCGTGTTCAGTATTTATTACACGTCATATCTAAATGTATGTTTTAAATGCATAACACATTTCATGTCAAATAGGTATTATATATATAAATATTTTTCATGATAAATATTCGTGATGTTATATAAACATACAACGTGCTGACGGCACCTTATACATTCAGGAACTAAAGGGTTACGTGAGAGACCCCTATATTCGTGTACAGCTGCTCCTGGTTTCGAACTGCGGACCTGAAGGAAGGAAACTTACCATGAACACCCGTAGTAACAATGGCTTTCTTAGGTATTGAAACGAGTAATGGTAGTTGTTTTTCACTCTTGTAACGCACACCCATCTGTATGTGTTGCTCGTATTCGATGGCATGGCGGCTCGAAACTGGAATCTTACGATCTGCAGACCGCCAAATTTAGTGTTCGATATCCCTTCCCGTTCCTGCAAAGTTCATAAAGTTAAAAAGAGATGATACAGTATTTAACTTTTACTGAATGTGCTACCTAACTTCAAACTATTCACGCCAATACCTATCGTCTCAGTGCTTACATTTGATGTCGGACAATGAACTATTTTTTAGAGTTATTTTTCATTTCGTGTCTTTAGTTTTTTCAGGTTATAACCCGTGTTCATAAGCAGTGGCTCTGACAGATAAAGGCTTAAAAGGAGGAATTATTTGTAGAGGTTGTTTTTTTTTTCTGTAAAGGAGGAAAGATGGGGCACAAAAATTGAGAGACAAACATGATGTACGTTACTATTAATTCTGTCGTTTCTTAGAACTGATTTTGTATTCCGCATTTCCTAAAGCGTTAAAAGTAATTTTGTGATAAACGTTAATTAACATAAGTAAATTTAAGCCAAAGTATTCTAAATGGTGTAAGGTACATTGTTTATTACTACATTTTATTATGACTCCTCACGCAGAGATCTGGAATGGTCTTGGAGGGATACAGACACTCCTCATCACGAGAACCATGTAAGGCTAAATAGCTATAATATAAGAAGAAATATTGTGCTATATATATATATATAATTACAACATTTCTCTTGTAGGATAACTTTCATTAAACCAGACTGTTAAACGATGTAGAGAAGAAAAAAAAAGACGAGGCGTTTTGTATAATTTATCTATAATGTTTGCCATGCAAGTGAGGAACTCGTTCAATAGTGCGTTTAAGGCAGCAGTGGATGTTGAAACCACATAAATCTACTCTGGGACAATGCGGTTATACCAAATATGAAGACTGCGGTTACGAAAGAGAATCTTTTGACCCAAAAAGCCATTGTTATCAATAGAGCAATATTTTCTGGTTCTTTAAGCAAGATAATAAACAAGCGTTTGAAGTCAACGAAAGCTCACCAGCTTCTAGTCACGTGGTGAAATCATAATTAAGCACAGTCTCGGAAGCTGACGTGTAAAGAAACGTGTGTGAAAAATGTGTGGTGAACAAATGACCTTACTATCTCTGGTAGAAGCTTGTGTTAACATAAATTGTGATGTCTAGCAAAACAAAACGACAGAAGTAGTTCCAAGGGATCTGAAACATCTTTTTTATAAGATTAGTTTAGGAAGTTTGAAAAAGTTTTACTTTTACTTATAGTTTATTACTATTATATCTTACTCAGTAGTTTCTAGGTTAGGTTGGAGTTGTGTAGCTGAAGTGGACCACTTGCCTCCTAAATTTAGTATCTAGGTCACTTCAGTGCTGTTTGTGTAACACTTGCATTGTGATTTGTAGTAGTGGTCCCACAGGCATGACATGCAGGCGACCTAAGTTGGGTATTAAACCTGTTTTCATGGTCAGCATGTGCGGATTGCTCATGGCTTGTAATATAAAAGGTACGCGAGAAAGTTTTTATTTTTCAGTCTTGCGATTAATAAAGCGAGGGAACATTTTGCCAAATACGGACATGTTTCTTCAACGAGATTTATACTGTCATTTCGGAATACTTATCATGTTCCCTTATAGATTGTTCAGTAAAAAAGTACTTATGTCCATACTGAGTTTAATGCACCAAAACTGTATGTTGTAGAAATGCAAGCGTAGAATACGGCATGTCAGAAGTCTTCCACTTTTCGTCTTCAGGATGACTTTCGAAACATTGTCTTATTTTCTTACATTTCTACAACAGACAACTGTTGTGCATTCAACTACATTTTGTTGCTTTTTATACGTGTGACAACGGACATCATCATAAAACAAAGTTTCTCAAAATTGCAAATGTGGTAAAGCATGTCACGCTTTCTAATTAATTCCTTTTAACCCAGGCCTGGCATGGCCAGGTGGGTTAAAGCGTTCCACTTGTAATCTGAGGGTCGCGGGTTTGAATCTCCATTGCACCAAACATGCTTACCCTTTCAGCTGTAGGGGCGTTATAATGTGACACTCAATCCCACCATTCGTTGGTAAAATAGAAGCCCAACAGTTGGCGGTTGGTGGTGATGACTAGCTGCCTTCCCTCTACTCTTACACTGCTAAATTAGGGATGGTTAGCGCAGATAGCCCTCGTGTAGCTTTGCGCGAAATTCCAAAACAAACAAACAAACTTTTATCCCTTTTGTGAATTAAATGTATTAATATTCAGGCTGTAATAATTCGTTTTATTTATCCAAAGGAAAGAGCAAGTATACATATATTCAGCATGAAATAATCGTCAAAGAAAGTAGTCCATACAATCCTTTAAGCCTAAATCTTTACACATTTCTTTATTTATACTAGAACCACCGGTTACTAAACAAGTTTTACATTTTGGCTACTTAACTGGTTTGGTTTGTTTTGAATTTCGCGCAAAGCTACACGAGGGCTATCTCCGCTAGCCGTCTCTAATTTAACAGTGTAAGAATAGAGAGAACACGACCAGTCATCACCACCGACTGTTAACTCTTGGGCTACTCTTTCACCAACGAATAATGGAATTCACCGTCACATTATAATGCCCCCACGGCTGAAAGGGCGAGCATGTTTGATGCGACGGAGGTTCGAGCCCGCGACCAGGTGAAAACAACTGCACGTGATGAGAGTTCAAAACCAGGTCTTGTTGTCAGTTGTTCATTCGTTTTGAATTTCATCTTAAAATACTTAATTCGAGTGACTCCCCGAATGTTTTCAAGATGGCTCCATTCCTTGGATGGTTAGGAAGTGGATGTATTCCAGATATCCACCATTATCTGTTAGATTTGCACATGGACGTTTACAAGGGGGGCTGAATTTTCTACAAGTAACTAAAAGTGTTCCAGATGTGTATCATTCCATACTAGTTGAGTAACTGGATATTTTCAAGATGGACACCAGTCTAGAATAGTAACCAGTTGCTTTCAAGATGTACACCATTCCATGCTAGGTTGGCTGTGTGGATTCACAATCACTGAAATATAATAAACATCTCTTATTTTTCCCTCTTTATTCGAGTGTAATTACCTGTTATTGTATTATATTCTCGGATATGATGTTATGCTACTGGAGATCTAATATTTCATAATTGAACTTTGGTTTCATTGTGTTTGTTGGACTCTACATTTACAATAGATATATACATGTATATTTTTCGAGTATTGTCTATTTCATGGTTTTTGCTTGTTTTTCTCTTCCCTCTTAGCTTTTTCTGATTTAAAAACTTTGTTCTACCTCAGAACTAAGTCAGATTATGATGCCCGTCTGTACCATGGTGTGATATGTAGTTATCTTTATATAAGTAATTATCAGAGTTTATGGGGTCTCTATAGTTCCACGGTACAGAAACTATGTTTCTTGGCTATCATAACGTATGGGGAAAGGGAGATGTTACCTTTACCTTCGATTTTATTACAAGTTGTTTCTCTGGCTGTTGGTGAATATTGGAAATTATTTCTATGACTAGGCCCGGCATGGCCACTTGACCATGGTTAGGGCGCTCGACTCGTAATCTGAGGGTCGCAGATTCGAATCTCCGTCAAACCAAACATGCTCGCCTTTTCAGCCGTGGGAGCATTACAATGCTACGGCCAATCCCACTCTTCGTTGGTAAAAGAGTAGCCCAAGATTTGGTGGTGGGTGGTGATGACTAGCTGCCTTTCCTCTAGTCTTACACTAGTAAATTAGTGACGGCTACCACAAATAGCCCTCGAGCATCTTTGCGCGAAATTCAAAAAACAAACAAACAATCTGTGCCTGATGATTGGAATGGTGAATATCTGTAGTTAACTATGGAAGGCAACCACAGATGTGGGAAGGTATCGGTTTCCCTCTGTATCAAGTTTTCTCTAATGTTTATTGACGTGAGGTTTGAATTGCCGTCTTAAGGGATTATATACTGTCCATTATAATATTTATCTTCAGATAGGAGCTACCAATTGTATTCTTCAACTTACGTTATTTTTACGGCGTGTTTGGTCCTGTCTTGGAACAAGACGTTATTGAGTTTCTTATTACCTGATTAGCGCACGTGTATCTTGAGAGCGTCTGTGGAATATCTTATGACCATGTGGGTGTCATTTAATTCTATTTATTAGATATGTTTACTGACACAGCACTGTGTTAAGACCAAAGAATGTTTCAACATACTTCCCATTTCATGGGACTAATTCTTCCTTGTCATCACTAGCCCCCCAGACGCTCAGCGGTATGTCTGCGGACTTACAACGCTAAAAACCGGGTTTCAATACCCGTGGTGGGCAGAGCACAAATAGCCCATTGAGTAGCTTTGTACTTAATTCAAAACAATAACAACTGTCATTATAGAACGTATACTGCAACACCATAGTAATGTTTTACTGATCCCTGTTCACAATTGAATGAGCCAGGGTCAGAATACTTATCATTCTATAATTCTCATATACTTGTACCAAGGGTGTGTCACAAGAGTTATGTTAAAATGAACATACTGGTTAAATTTAGGGTCTGAAATAACTGTCATGGTTCTCCATGTAGCTAAGCTAGCAAGGAGCTACCATACGGTACTGGTATATGTTGTAAGATATCAATTTAATAGCATTTCACAAATAAAAAACAACGTTTATCGCTATATATTAAGTTTTGTTGTCACACTACAACCCAAAAGACATAGATAATTGTAAGTAGAACAGAGAGTTTGAATAACAGATTTACGTGATGCTGGTTGGACTCGCTGACAAATTACTACAGACTTGATGCTCCCCTAACACTGTCAAGTAAACCCTAAATCGTGAGACCAAGACAGGTAGATTTGAAACTAAGAAAGGAAGAGACAAAACACCTGAACTCAATGATACTTGGTGTTAAGTATCTTTGTTTATTCAGACTTTAGAACAGAAGGAAGATTGACACTGATCTCAAGCATGAGATAAACAACCATGTACCAAATGATAGGAAAGTGTCCACATTTACAGTATTAAGAAGACTTAATAATAATGGAATACTTGGTAGTGTATCAGTTAGGAAAACCTTGACTTAGATCTACAAATATTGTTAATATATTGAAATATGTTAAAAAGTACATAAACTGGACTGTTAATGATATGAAAAGTGTGTTGTGGACAGATGAGTCCAAGTTTAAAATATTTGGTTTAAAGTGTAGGTTGTATGTCCAGCGAAAGAAAGGTGAAAGACACCTCAATCAAAGTACCTACCACGAAGCCCGGATGATAATTTGAAGATGTTTTCCTGCTGAGATGTATTTATAAAACAGATGGAATAATAGATCAGTATAAGTACCGCCAGACAATGATCCATCATGGTATACCAATGGTCTGTGTACTATTGGTAAATAATTCTACTACCACGAATGTAATGACCCAAAACACTCATCCAGCCTGTTCAGAAATTATTTAGCTAAGATAGAAGCTGCTGGAGTCATTCAAATGATGTAACAGTCCCACAGAGCCGTGACCTCAACCCAATTGAGGTCAAATTCTCAAACGAATTGAGAAGATATGGGATTTGATAGATCAAAGACTTAACAAATCAAACGTTACCCCCAAAGAAACTTTATAGAAGTCTATTAAAGACATTTAGAGCAAAATTACAAAGGACTCTTTGATTAAATATGCCACAACAATGCCTGAAAAGCTGTCTCCAGTTATTAGAGCAAAACGGGAGATACACAAAATATTAACTGTTTGCTGAGCTCACACACTTCTACCAGAGTTTCTGTTGTACGAACTATGAAGTTTCATAAAGGTTTGATATTTCACTTGTGATTTATCTTCAACTGTTTTTGAAAGTAGCCTGAAATCTAACTTTTGTCTTTGTTCTAACATATTTCCATATTACTGTATGCTCACATTTTATGTCATCTTATAATAAATCTTCATTCACTTTTTTCAAATACAGAATCAATAAATGACATCACACTTTTATAACCCAAGCGAAATTATATTTTAATGGTTGGCAGGGAATAGAAAATAACCAACGATAAGCTACTCGAAAATTCATAAACTTATCGTACAGTTTTCTTTATATTTATATCATTAACAACAAACAGAGTTTATTTGTTTTGCATTTCCGTGTAAAGCTACATGAGGGCTATCTGCGCGAGCCATATTTATTTTAGCAGTGTAACACTAAAGAGAAGGCAGTTATTCATCACCAACCACTGGCAACTCTTGGGCTACTCTTTTACCAACAAATAGTGGGATTGATCGTCACATTATAACGCCCCCACAGCTGAAAGGGCAAGCATGTTTAGTTTGGCAGGTATTCGAACCCGCAACTTTCGGATTACAAGTTGCCTAAAGATTTGAAGGTAAACGTTTAATGACTTCATAAATAAATGTTCTTATTCTATGAGATATGTCGTGACGGCCCGGCATGGCCTGATGGTTAAGATTCTTGTTAAATTATCTTTAATACGACCTGGTTCTTGATCTATGTGTCCAACACATAATCAATGTAAAATATAACGCACTTTGCCTAACAAAATAAAACGATATATTTTTGTAACAAGACGAATCAATATGTTTTCTAACAAACAGTACGTGTTAAGGATATTTTAATGACATTTACTTAGGTTAAAATCCTTATGAAGAAGTCGCTACGACATCATGAACAGAAAATCACTGACATTTTTAATCTGAACGCCACCCCATACATCAGATGGGCTAAGCGCTCAGTCCGTAGTTCCTTATAAGAGATGAGTACAATCATCTCTGAGTTAGATCTGTTGGTCAGATGGAAGAAAATCTTTCAGCACTCTCCTTTCATATGGCTACTCTTGACCAAGTAGCGAGATTTAATGTCATTGTTATATCCGGTGTACATACACACAAGACATTACGGTTCCTCAGCTAACTACTAAATTATGTCTATCTATGTAGATACAATCGTTGCGACGCTACTGGAGAAGTTAAAGCAGTCAATTTGTGTCGTTTTAACGATATGTTTTCCCTACATTTGACAGCAAAAGTAAAATTTAAGAAATTCTAGAGTGTCGGTTTCAAGCTGCAGTATTACACGTGAAGATATCATGTCCAATGGATGGACATAACTTTCTGTTACTTTGAATCAAATACACCACGTAGGAACCCAACAAAGATAAACGATAATTGATATGATACTATGGAATATTCTGTAACAGATAAAGATGGATAAATTCACAAGGATGCTACATTTCGTCTAATCCTAATTAGTATGTATTGCAATGATACTGTGGAATCCCCTAAAACAATTGAAGATGAAAAGGCTTAGAAGGAAGCTACATTTTGTCTAACCATAATTAATGTGTGTTGATAAAATACTGTGGAATCCCCTAAAACTACTGAAGATGAAAAATTTTACAAGGATGCTACATTTCGTCTAACCCTAATTAGTATGTTGACATGATACTGTGGAATCCCCTAAAACTACTCAAGATGAAAAAGTTTACAAGGATGCTACATTTCGTCTAACCCTAATTAGTATGTTGACATGATACTGAAGCAAATGAAAATAGAGAAATTTACAAAAACGGCACATTTTGTCTAATACTAATTAGCACATATTATATTGTACATATACAGTTCGCTGTTTCCGCTACATTTTCAAACCACGCTCTCAATAGGAGATAGGAAACTTGTCGGTTCCTCCACGTATGTTGAATTACATAAAATAATTATTTGTTGAATAAGAGTTGTCTATGGGTAGGTGAGTGATACGTCTAATGATTTAACATGCTAGAACTGGGTTGTGGTACTTTTGAAATTCACAGCACAGATGGCCTTGCAGCTTTGTGTTTGACAACCAGCTTACCTGGTGACGCTGTAAAGATACTTGTGCACATATGTTGAAATATTCCAAATTTCATAAATGCAATTGAAACTGAAACTCTGGACTGTACAGTTTGTTTATTTTTGTTTCTTTTGATAGTGAAAAAAAAAAGATTAAAGTATATTCACGCCATTTTGAAAGATTACACTTGGTTTAACAACGAATCTGGGCCCTGCACGACCAAACGTGTTAAGGCGTGCGACTCGTAATCTTAGGGTCGAGGCTCATCAAAATATTTTGTGAAACAATTGTTCACGATGAATTTAATGATACAATTTTGGTTCGTTGAATCGTAATTATTACCTTCACCTTATTTATTTTTTGCGTATTGGTTCGACCGTAGAAACACAACTAATGAAGATATAACAGTAATATAACTTCAAGAAATTAAAGACAGTTTCTTAAAAATCAAGGAAACATATATCGCGACAGAAACGTACTTTTCACGCTAATTCCACAGTTAGAACAATCAGGTTAAGTTTTGTTTTATAACAATAATTAGTATTTTTTTGTGTTTTATGGAAATGTTAAGGGAATTTTTCTCCAATACATGACAAACACATAATTAATTGAAACACATTTCATCATGACGTTGTTTTTATTTCGTTCTAGAACAGATAGTAATTAAACATTTAAAGCTTGTCATGAAATAGCACAAAAGTTTAAGTACGTTTCCAGTTCTTCGCTCTATCATAACGTGTTGTTTTAAAACAGGTAGACATAAACACATAGAAACAGATTTAAAACTCACTCACGGCAGACTCCAGTTTCCTCTCGCTTCTGCAGAAATGTTTTAAAGAGGAAAACCGTTTTACAAAGCAATTAGTATAAAATATTATATACCTAGCGAAAATCTCCGTGTGTCCGTAATTAATTTGATCACGCAAAACTTTCATTAGAAATGAAAAACCAAACTTAATTCGAGAGGTTAGGGCTTGTGTAAATATGGTATCTTTCTTAACCTGTAGGGAAGGCAGCAAACAATCAGGGGAGAGCGAAGCACGTGGATATTCATATTACTGAAGACCTACCATATAGATTTCGACATACTCCATGAGCACGTGCGGTGTTCTTAATACATTTATTTATTATTAAATTACTTATTCACGTCAGCTATATACCAGACGAATCTCTTACGGTATCGAAATAAAAACTAATCGCATATGTAAAATACATACTATGGCTTCACGAACTACAATGTTTCGTATCACGTTCAAAATACACACATGTATATATATAGTAGGTGTTAGTTCGTGTAGCAAGTGATAGATAGAGGTCACCCTGTATGTTTTTTAGGTTGTTCTTCGTACAGTTTTCTCTGTACATCTTTTCGACTGGAAGTTTCAGATCTCATAAAGTATGTCTTTAGGTTTCTTTGTTTAGTTAATTTCGCGCAAAGCTTTCGTCCCTACTTAAACAGTGAGACTAGAGGGAAGGCAGCTAGTCATCACCACCCACCGCCAACTCTTGGGCTACTCTTTTACTAACGACTAGTGAGATTGACCGTCATTTTATAACACACCCACGGCTGAAAGGGCGAGCATGTTTGGTACGACCGGGATTCGAACCCGCGACCCTCAGATTATGAGTCGAACGTTTTAACACACTTGGCCATGCCAGGCCCCACACAAGAACGTACAGCTATAAATCGATAACTGATTTTTAAATAAAAACATCAATATAAAAATTATTTATCAGTGAATTCATTTTTAGCCTTATTTTAGAGGAAGTGTATGACCTTCATGTGTATCGGAACTTATAATTCATAACCTTCATGTGTATCGGAACTTATAAGTCATAACTTTCATGTGTCTCGGAACTTATAAGTCATAACTTTCATGTGTATCGGAACTCATAAGTCATAACTTTCATGTGTCTCGGAACTTATAAGTCAAGCCAAACTTGAAATATTAGTGTTCTCTACTTAAAAAAAGATATTTCCTCAGTAAATAATGGATCCTAAGGAAAATTAACGTGGTGAGCATGCGTATAATCAATCACATCTCGTGATTTTGGCCTAAAGAACACGTCACTGTCAGCTGATCAAGACCAAAGAAGACAGCGATATATTTACGTGTCAATCAAAAGGTCATAACTCCCGCCTATTGCTGAAGTACCGCCTTTCGGTTTTCTCTGTTGTCCGTTATTTTAGAAGGAAGAAAATAAAGTCGACATCTGGACCTCAGCAACAGGAAAACACCACCAATCTTCAAATGTTGAGTTTGTTTCCCAACAAGGTGGTAAGGGTGCGGTTCCGTCTTGTTCCGGGCCTACTCAACCCTTCGTCTGCATCGAGTCGGAGCCAATGAGTTCTGGAGTGTTGTGATGTATTGTGTGACGCCTTGCCTTTTGCATGTCGTCATCTGAGCTTGCGCCAATCGACAACGAGAAACGTACCCATTCATCAGCGCCATGCTGGGGTGCTTTGCTCTAAAGCGAGGCCACCTTGGCTTGTTTTGTAAGTATGATCGGCTCGGCGCCAATGTCTTCTGTACAATGGCTACCAACTCGCCAGATCCATACGCAGTCACAAGTAGCGTGGCCTCTCTGACGAGCACACACGCTAGTAGGAGTAGCGACATGCAGCTCGCAAGTTCGCAGCCCGGTTTTATGCGCGACCCTGCGGAGTTCAAGTACATGCCGCAGCAGCACCAGGGCCCTAACGGGCACACTCTTGGCCCTCACACCCAGTGGGTCGGCTTTTCTCCTCACGGAGACCCGGGTACGTGGCCGTCCAGCATGGCTCACCACGGTTTACATACACAGGACATTAAACCTCCACCCCACGCTGGAGTTGAACTACACTCGGGCACTCTCGCCCAGTACCGTCCCTCACAGCAGGTGCCAGCGTCCTACCCGTGGCATCCGTCGTCGTTAGCAGCGTCTCATATGACGGGCATGGTGCCTCCGGGTAACGGATCATCCCCCCCGCAACGTCCAGCTTATGGGATGAATGGAATGCTCAGTCACAGTGCTAGCCAGCTTCAGCCGGTCATGAGGGACTCGTCTCAACATCTGGCAAGTGACCATCATCACCGTTATCATGACTCCATATACCATCGCAGTTTCGATTCCAGATCGTTTGATAATGACCATGCCGTGATAAACGACTCGCCACCACCCAATTCAGAAGATCTCGAAGTGTTTGCCAAGCAGTTCAAACAGAGAAGAATAAAGCTCGGCTTTACGCAATCGGACGTCGGCCTGGCTCTGGGGACTCTCTACGGGAACGTATTTAGTCAAACAACCATCTGCAGGTTCGAGGCTCTACAGCTGAGTTTCAAAAACATGTGTAAGCTCAAACCACTGCTGTCTAAATGGCTGGAGGAAGCCGACAGCTCTACTGGTTCTCCGACCTCGCTGGACAAGATCGCTTCTCAGGGTCGCAAGCGAAAGAAGAGAACAAGTATTGAAGTGTCTGTGAAGACAGTGCTGGAAACTCACTTTCACAGACAACAGAAACCAGTGGCTCAGGAGATAGCAAGTCTGGCGGATAGCTTACAATTAGACAAAGAAGTGGTACGAGTCTGGTTTTGTAACCGACGTCAGAAAGAGAAACGTATGACCTCGAACACTGATGCCGCCGAAAACCCTCTACCGGACAACGAAATGACAAAGGGAGGACAGAAAAACAACGGAAACCAAGATATTCTTCTGAGACATAGAGAAGAAGGGTTTCACAACAGTCAAGTCCCACTCGCCACAAACAGTCCCCCCGTGCTACGTTCTCCTGCAACTCATTCTGCTGACCACTCTATAGGTCAGTCCTTAACCGCACACTAACATGAAATAATAGGGCTCTCGTGATTTTGTTTTTAATGATTAGGAACCACAAGCATTTCACACTTGACACGTGATTCATAGGCCTAAAACAAGTTATGTGTACTGGTGCAATGTATAAACAAAAT
Organism: Tachypleus tridentatus; assembly: GCF_004210375.1. Taxonomy (NCBI): domain Eukaryota; kingdom Metazoa; phylum Arthropoda; class Merostomata; order Xiphosura; family Limulidae; genus Tachypleus; species Tachypleus tridentatus. The sequence goes on along the minus strand of NC_134829.1, from coordinate 55,819,485 downwards.
TTTGGTCTTTTCTTGGTAAACAGAGGGTTTACGTTTCGTTTGCTCATGTTGAGGTAACTTGTATATAATAATGACGTAACGTCGTCTTAGTTTTTGTGTTTTCGTGCCAATTTTCCATTCTCTGCCATTATCGTCGGACAGCATCCTAAATCTCGTGCACTCGTGTGGAGGAGACGAAACAACGACGAAAGAAGCTTAGATAAATACGAAAGGTGAGAACACACACTAGTCCAAGTAGGAACCATGGGACGGAAACCAGGAAACGTCTGCAGTGCTATCAAGGTAACAGTTTGGTTTATGACCTTAGTATGTGCCACCCCTTGAAGAACTTATAGATTTAAAGATCGAACCTTTCTGTCGAACTGGGTGTTCTATTTGATTTCAACTTTAATACAAAGGTAACATAAAGGTAAATTTCTATCCTTAGGCCTAATAATTGTATTTTTAACCTCTATTCTTACTTCATGTAAGTTATTTAGATGACATCATTAAAATGTGTAATTTTTTTTTAATGTTCGTTTACAGACAACATTTCATGTTTCGAGTGTCAGCGTTAAGACTTATTGTTATTATTTTTAAACTGAAAATTAAACCCCCGAATGCTTAACTGTTTATAACACTGAGGAAAGAGAATGTCTTTGTTGACGTAAACTAATAATAATAACAAATACGAGCCATACAGTCAAAAAACTTACCCGGTGAACTATTGTATATAATATTTATGAAATACTTTATATGTGAAAGACCCATTTTATTTATGGATTTCCAATGCTAAAGTAATTTTACAGAATAAAATAACGTGGGCTAAGTTTTATAACACTCTAGAATAACAAATGCGGTTCCAAACCAATGAGGAGATGGAAAAACACTCATAATAAAACTAATATTGTTCAGTAATGACCGTGAAGCTTAAAAATTACAAAGTTGTTTGTGCTGTTTGTATTAAAAGTGTGAAACATCACAACTACAAACATTCATAAATAACGTATACAAATCATGATAACTAAATTGCAAACAAAGGGTTTGTTTTTATTTGGTTTCTCGCTGGTACAGCGGTAGGTTTAAGGATTTAAAATCGCTAAAATCATGAGTTCGATTCCGTGGACTCAGAAGATAGCCTGATGTGGCTTTACTATAAGAAAAGCGCGTATTGTTATTTGTGTAAACGATAATTTAAAATTACCTGTTTATATTTAATTTTTATTTTGAACCAAATCGCTTGACTGAATTTAATGTAATGGAAATAATAAACGATCGCATTGAAAGGTACTTTTAATACTAACAACACGTTATTTGAAATACAAATAAATATATGTGAAAAATAATTGTGTTAATATATTTTATTTACTTTATTATTCGCGTTTCTTCAATTATGACGCGTTTGTTGGAAGTTTTAAAACCCAAAAGTGCTTTAAATAGAAATACAGATTGGAAATTCGAACGGAGGCTATCTCAAATCGAACTACAAATATCTGTTTGTGCGAGGTACATTTACGAACGTTTGAAATGGAATTCAAAAGTTTTATATGGAACAGAAACTGTACAATTTTCAACTCTAAAACCTTGTATTCAAAAAAATATCAGGGAATAACTCGTTTTGTTTTTAACTCGCCTATTATTGTTTTGTAGAATTACTGTTAAAACGTTTAATATTATATGACGTAAGATAAGCGTCTAAAAAGTAAAACAGCGTTGGCGCACAGTAATTGGAACACACATAACAGTGTCTACCAATCAAGGTGGTACTTGTTGAGATAAATTTATAATTTAAAATAATATGATTATGTACCAATACAAACAAACCACGAAACACTGCATATTAAAATTGATTGGAAAACAGTTTCAATTATGAATTATGTGAACTTATAATTCCTACTTTTAGTAAATTATGGTGATAACAACGTAGATACTTTTGATTCTATTAACACCTAACACATAACACGCTCACTGTTTGAATATTTTTGAATGGCAAAGTAAGGTAATACACATCTGAAATATTTAATCAATCGATAGTTAAAGGAAATCGATCAAATTTTCTAATTCTTTGATAATTTTGTTTTAAAGCACATAATAAAACCACATTATTTGTTGTTAATGTAATTTTAAGATGCAATGTTTTCTGTTTTTGAAAGCATATAAAAGGCGTTTATTTTGGTTAAAATAGTTAAAGCTATTTTACGGTAATAGATAATACGAAGGTCATACTTATGTGTGTACTTATAGAACTTCTCTATATATGAATATGTTTGAAAAGTGACTGAATGAAATGTATACGATATTTTCAAAGTCACTCTCCAATAGGACAGTTTCTCAGATCTCAAAATTAAAAAAAAATTAAATTATTTTCAATACTGAGTCCCTTCTATTAATGTATAGTACACAGAAGATAGTTTTATAGAACTCATAAGAACTTGTAGTTAGTTGGACATATCCTATTTATCGTATTATATCATATACCATTTTGCGATTAAAACCCAGATTTTTTTCTGTGCGTGTGTCTGTGTTACGAAAGACTAGCAGATATGCCACATTATTCACTTCACAGAAAGGACTATCTCTCACCCTTTCCTGAATTGATTAATATATACTTCAAAACCCTTGTTGAATTGCGTCTTTTATGAGTCGTTAGTAGAGCCGATGTTATCAAAGTGACTTTAATTCGAAAACACTGAAGTCAAAAATTTTATGTTATTGCTAAGATAGTTATAAGCCCGGATGATATTATCTGGGAAATCGCTATATGTTTATTTACGTCGCTTCGCCAGCTCCTAACAGTTAAAAGTTCGCCCTCTTACGGCTGACCTTCATTTCTCAGAATCCCACTGCCAGTTGCGTGTTCAAATTCATAATTCATGTTGAGTAGCAGTCAAAAATTTTTATTTTACCTTTAGGTTAAAAAAACAACAACAAAAAAAAAAGTATCGAAGAAAACATACATGCCTACAGCTATTGCGAAACTTCAAATATCCGTTTAGAGAAACGTAACACACTCCACGACAAGGGATTGGCTGTTATATAAACAAAAGTTCCTGGTCTTGCTACATTACGTAACTTGGGATGATAGATTAGAATTCGATTGGCCAGTGGCCCTATGTTTGTCTCACACAAATTTGAAGAATTAGGCATTTCTGAAAGACAGATTGGCCAGTGATTCTATGTGTATATTACATAAACCTGAAGAATTAGGCATTTCTGAAAGACAGATTGGCCAGTGATTCTATGTGTATATTACATAAACCTGAAGAATTAGGCATTTCTGAAAGACAGATTGGCCAGTGATTCTATGTGTATATTACATAAACCTGAAGAATTAGGCATTTTTGAAAGACAGATTGTCCAGTGATTCTATGTGTATATAACATAACCCTGAAGAATTAGACATTTCTGAAAGACAGATTGGCCAGTGGTTCTATATGTATATTACATAAACCTGAAGAATTGCATATTCCTAAGATGATTGATCAGTGTATGCATTAGCTAGTTTTTTCAGAATACTTGTTTGGTAAAAGTTTGGTAACCGATGCTATTGAGATGTGAATTATAAATACATTTGAAATACCAAAACTGGTATATTTTTATATACATAGATACGTGTCGAAAGTTTCCATTTGCAGTTCAACTTCACCATATATTTAGCTTGTGCATGTTGTGTAGGTTTTAGGTTTCGTCTCCAACGAGGACGATAGAAATAGACCACTGATTGTGTTCAGTGTTTCAATAGTTAAAGATTAAGCCTGTGATTAAATCAAAATAACATGCGGCTCTTTTGAAAATGTGCTTTGATAAGACCAGTAAAGTGCACTCAAAAGTGGAGTTATGTTAAATTGCACTCAAAAGTGGAGTTATGTTCTTTGCACTTTGATTATTTAATGCTTCGAAGTATTGGATTTTTATTGCCACTGTACATTCAGTTGGAGTTGACACTTTTACCCGTGTATATTAATGTATTTGTGTGTATATATAGTCATTGACTGTATTAAATTTATATATATATATATATATATATACCTTTGTATAACTGTATCATATAGGTTGACATGAAATGACAAATAATAAACAAGTGATACTGTGACATGAAATTCTTGTCTTTTTCTGCTAAACCCATCATCACTGTAATATCTGGATTTTGAAAGTTGAGAGACCTGTTTTGTTTCTTCATCAAACTTCAATCAAAATCACAACAACCTATGACACCACACATCAGATACATTATGTAGGGATTTCTGTTTATTCTATTAAATATTTTTACATTGAGTGCTCTCAGCTTTACATTATTAGGAAATACATACCAAAATGTCATCACATTAGTTTCTAATTTTAACATTGAATATCCAGTCATTGTTGGAGCAAACTATTAACTGAATCTGAATACTACCTTTAATACAATATAATGTTGTTGTTGTTGATTATAGATACTATATTTATTGTAATATAGTGTTGTTGTTGTTGAATCTAGATACTATATTTATTGTAATATAGTGTTGTTGTTGTTGTTGAATACTACCTTTAATACAATATAATATTGTTGTTGTTGTTGAATACTACCTTTAATACAACATAGTGTTGTTTTTGTTGAATACTACCTTTAATACAATATAGTATTGTTGTTGTTGTTGAATACTACCTTTAATACAATATAGTGTTGTTGTTGTTGTGGAAAACTATATTTTTATATACTATATTTATTGTATATTGTAGATACTATATTTATTGTAATATAGTGTTGTTGTTGTTGTTGAATACTACCTTTAATACAATATAATATTGTTGTTGTTGTTGAATACTACCTTTAATACAACATAGTGTTGTTTTTGTTGAATACTACCTTTAATACAATATAGTATTGTTGTTGTTGTTGAATACTACCTTTAATACAATATAGTGTTGTTGTTGTTGTGGAAAACTACCTTTAAAACAATATAGTATTGTTGTTGTTGTTGAATACTACCTTTAATACAATATAGTGTTGTTGTTGTTGTGGAAAACTACCTTTAATACAATATAGTATTGTTGTTGTTGAATACTACCTTTAATACAATACAGTATTGTTGTTTTTTAAATTTTTCAATTTTTCCTCGTTGTTGTTACTGACGCAATGATTATATAATATATTGATGTACTACCGACAATATTTCAACCAAACATGAGTACGGTAGTTGTTGTTACTGACACAATGATTATATAATATATTGATTTAGTACAGACGATATTTCAACCAAACATGAGTACAGTAGTTGTTGTTGCTGACACAATGATTATATAATATATTGATTTACTACCGACAATATTTCAACCAAACATGAGTACAGTAGTTGTTGTTGCTGACACAATGATTATATAATATATTGATTTAGTATAGACGATATTTCAACCAAACATGAGTACAGTAGTTGTTGTTGCTGACACAATGATTATATAATATATTGATTTAGTACAGACGATATTTCAACCAAACATGAGTACAGTAGTTGTTGTTGCTGACACAATGATTATATAATATATTGATTTACTACCGACAATATTTCAACCAAACATGAGTACAGTAGTTGTTGTTGCTGACACAATGATTATATAATATATTGATTTACTACCGACAATATTTCAACCAAACATGAGTACAGTAGTTGTTGTTGCTGACACAATGATTATATAATATATTGATTTAGTACAGGCGATATTTCAACCAAACATGAGTACAGTAGTTGTTGTTGCTGACACAATGATTATATAATATATTGATTTAGTATAGATATATTTCAACGAAACATGAGTACGGTAGTTGTTGTTGCTGACACAATGATTATATAATATATTGATTTACTACCGACAATATTTCAACCAAACATGAGTACAGTAGTTGTTGTTGCTGACACAATGATTATATAATATATTGATTTACTACCGACAATATTTCAACCAAACATGAGTACAGTAGTTGTTGTTGCTGACACAATGATTATATAATATATTGATTTACTACCGACAATATTTCAACCAAACATGAGTACAGTAGTTGTTGTTGCTGACACAATGATTATATAATATATTGATTTAGTACAGACGATATTTCAACCAAACATGAGTACAGTAGTTGTTGTTGCTGACACAATGATTATATAATATATTGATTTAGTATAGACGATATTTCAACCAAACATGAGTACAGTAGTTGTTGTTGCTGACACAATGATTATATAATATATTGATTTACTACCGACAATATTTCAACCAAACATGAGTACAGTAGTTGTTGTTGCTGACACAATGATTATATAATATATTGATTTACTACCGACAATATTTCAACCAAACATGAGTACAGTAGTTGTTGTTGCTGACACAATGATTATATAATATATTGATTTACTACCGACAATATTTCAACCAAACATGAGTACAGTAGTTGTTGTTGCTGACACAATGATTATATAATATATTGATTTAGTACAGACGATATTTCAACCAAACATGAGTACAGTAGTTGTTGTTGCTGACACAATGATTATATAATATATTGATTTAGTATAGACGATATTTCAACCAAACATGAGTACAGTAGTTGTTGTTGCTGACACAATGATTATATAATATATTGATTTAGTATAGACGATATTTCAACCAAACATGAGTACAGTAGTTGTTGTTGCTGACACAATGATTATATAATATATTGATTTAGTATAGACGATATTTCAACCAAACATGAGTACAGTAGTTGTTGTTGCTGACACAATGATTATATAATATATTGATTTAGTACCAGACGATATTTCAACCAAACATGAGTACAGTAGTTGTTGTTGCTGACACAATGATTATATAATATATTGATTTAGTACAGACGATATTTCAACCAAACATGAGTACAGTAGTTGTTGTTGCTGACACAATGATTATATAATATATTGATTTAGTATAGACGATATTTCAACCAAACATGAGTACAGTAGTTGTTGTTGCTGACACAATGATTATATAATATATTGATTTAGTATAGACGATATTTCAACCAAACATGAGTACAGTAGTTGTTGTTGCTGACACAATGATTATATAATATATTGATTTAGTACCGACGATATTTCAACCAAACATGAGTACAGTAGTTGTTGTTGCTGACACAATGATTATATAATATATTGATTTAGTATAGACGATATTTCAACCAAACATGAGTACAGTAGTTGTTGTTGCTGACACAATGATTATATAATATATTGATTTAGTATAGACGATATTTCAACCAAACATGAGTACAGTAGTTGTTGTTGCTGACACAATGATTATATAATATATTGATTTAGTACAGACGATATTTCAACCAAACATGAGTACAGTAGTTGTTGTTGCTGACACAATGATTATATAATATATTGATTTAGTACAGACGATATTTCAACCAAACATGAGTACAGTAGTTGTTGTTGCTGACACAATGATTATATAATATATTGATTTAGTACAGACGATATTTCAACCAAACATGAGTACAGTAGTTGTTGTTGCTGACACAATGATTATATAATATATTGATTTAGTACAGACGATATTTCAACCAAACATGAGTACAGTAGTTGTTGTTGCTGACACAATGATTATATAATATATTGATTTAGTACAGACGATATTTCAACCAAACATGAGTACAGTAGTTGTTGTTGCTGACACAATGATTATATAATATATTGATTTAGTACAGACGATATTTCAACCAAACATGAGTACAGTAGTTGTTGTTGCTGACACAATGATTATATAATATATTGATTTAGTATAGACGATATTTCAACCAAACATGAGTACAGTAGTTGTTGTTGCTGACACAATGATTATATAATATATTGATTTAGTATAGACGATATTTCAACCAAACATGAGTACAGTAGTTGTTGTTGCTGACACAATGATTATATAATATATTGATTTAGTATAGACGATATTTCAACCAAACATGAGTACAGTAGTTGTTGTTGCTGACACAATGATTATATAATATATTGATTTAGTATAGACGATATTTCAACCAAACATGAGTACAGTAGTTGTTGTTGCTGACACAATGATTATATAATATATTGATTTAGTACCGACGATATTTCAACCAAACATGAGTACAGTAGTTGTTGTTGCTGACACAATGATTATATAATATATTGATTTAGTACCGACGATATTTCAACCAAACATGAGTACAGTAGTTGTTGTTACTGACACAATGATTATATAATATATTGATTTAGTACCGACGATATTTCAACCAAACATGAGTACAGTAGTTGTTGTTGCTGACACAATGATTATATAATATATTGATTTAGTACAGACGATATTTCAACCAAACATGAGTACAGTAGTTGTTGTTGCTGACACAATGATTATATAATATATTGATTTAGTACAGACGATATTTCAACCAAACATGAGTACAGTAGTTGTTGTTGCTGACACAATGATTATATAATATATTGATTTAGTACAGACGATATTTCAACCAAACATGAGTACAGTAGTTGTTGTTCTGACACCAAATATGATTTAGTAGACGATATTTCAACCAAACAGTAGTTGTTGTTGCTGACACAATGATTATATAATATATTGATTTATTGATTTAGTATAGACGATATTTCAACCAAACATGAGTACAGTAGTTGTTGTTGCTGACACAATGATTATATAATATATTGATTTAGTATAGACGATATTTCAACCAAACATGAGTACAGTAGTTGTTGTTGCTGACACAATGATTATATAATATATTGATTTAGTATAGACGATATTTCAACCAAACATGAGTACAGTAGTTGTTGTTGCTGACACAATGATTATATAATATATTGATTTAGTATAGACGATATTTCAACCAAACATGAGTACAGTAGTTGTTGTTGCTGACACAATGATTATATAATATATTGATTTAGTATAGACGATATTTCAACCAAACATGAGTACAGTAGTTGTTGTTGCTGACACAATGATTATATAATATATTGATTTAGTACAGACGATATTTCAACCAAACATGAGTACAGTAGTTGTTGTTGCTGACACAATGATTATATAATATATTGATTTAGTACAGACGATATTTCAACCAAACATGAGTACAGTAGTTGTTGTTGCTGACACAATGATTATATAATATATTGATTTAGTACAGACGATATTTCAACCAAACATGAGTACAGTAGTTGTTGTTGCTGACACAATGATTATATAATATATTGATTTAGTACAGACGATATTTCAACCAAACATGAGTACAGTAGTTGTTGTTGCTGACACAATGATTATATAATATATTGATTTAGTATAGACGATATTTCAACCAAACATGAGTACAGTAGTTGTTGTTGCTGACACAATGATTATATAATATATTGATTTAGTACAGACGATATTTCAACCAAACATGAGTACAGTAGTTGTTGTTGCTGACACAATGATTATATAATATATTGATTTAGTACAGACGATATTTCAACCAAACATGAGTACAGTAGTTGTTGTTGCTGACACAATGATTATATAATATATTGATTTAGTACAGACGATATTTCAACCAAACATGAGTACAGTAGTTGTTGTTGCTGACACAATGATTATATAATATATTGATTTAGTATAGACGATATTTCAACCAAACATGAGTACAGTAGTTGTTGTTGCTGACACAATGATTATATAATATATTGATTTAGTACAGACGATATTTCAACCAAACATGAGTACAGTAGTTGTTGTTGCTGACACAATGATTATATAATATATTGATTTAGTACAGACGATATTTCAACCAAACATGAGTACAGTAGTTGTTGTTGCTGACACAATGATTATATAATATATTGATTTAGTACAGACGATATTTCAACCAAACATGAGTACAGTAGTTGTTGTTGCTGACACAATGATTATATAATATATTGATTTAGTATAGACATGATATTTCAACCAAACATGAGTACAGTAGTTCAACCAAACATGAGTACAGTAGTTGTTGTTGCTGACACAATGATTATATAATATATTGATTTAGTACAGACGATATTTCAACCAAACATGAGTACAGTAGTTGTTGTTGCTGACACAATGATTATATAATATATTGATTTAGTACAGACGATATTTCAACCAAACATGAGTACAGTAGTTGTTGTTGCTGACACAATGATTATATAATATATTGATTTAGTATAGACGATATTTCAACCAAACATGAGTACAGTAGTTGTTGTTGCTGACACAATGATTATATAATATATTGATTTAGTATAGACGATATTTCAACCAAACATGAGTACAGTAGTTGTTGTTGCTGACACAATGATTATATAATATATTGATTTAGTATAGACGATATTTCAACCAAACATGAGTACAGTAGTTGTTGTTGCTGACACAATGATTATATAATATATTGATTTAGTATAGACGATATTTCAACCAAACATGAGTACAGTAGTTGTTGTTGCTGACACAATGATTATATAATATATTGATTTAGTATAGACGATATTTCAACCAAACATGAGTACAGTAGTTGTTGTTGCTGACACAATGATTATATAATATATTGATTTAGTATAGACGATATTTCAACCAAACATGAGTACAGTAGTTGTTGTTGCTGACACAATGATTATATAATATATTGATTTAGTACAGACGATATTTCAACCAAACATGAGTACAGTAGTTGTTGTTGCTGACACAATGATTATATAATATATTGATTTAGTACAGACGATATTTCAACCAAACATGAGTACAGTAGTTGTTGTTGCTGACACAATGATTATATAATATATTGATTTAGTATAGACGATATTTCAACCAAACATGAGTACAGTAGTTGTTGTTGCTGACACAATGATTATATAATATATTGATTTAGTACAGACGATATTTCAACCAAACATGAGTACAGTAGTTGTTGTTGCTGACACAATGATTATATAATATATTGATTTAGTATAGACGATATTTCAACCAAACATGAGTACAGTAGTTGTTGTTGCTGACACAATGATTATATAATATATTGATTTAGTACAGACGATATTTCAACCAAACATGAGTACAGTAGTTGTTGTTGCTGACACAATGATTATATAATATATTGATTTAGTATAGACGATATTTCAACCAAACATGAGTACAGTAGTTGTTGTTGCTGACACAATGATTATATAATATATTGATTTAGTATAGACGATATTTCAACCAAACATGAGTACAGTAGTTGTTGTTGCTGACACAATGATTATATAATATATTGATTTAGTATAGACGATATTTCAACCAAACATGAGTACAGTAGTTGTTGTTGCTGACACAATGATTATATAATATATTGATTTAGTATAGACGATATTTCAACCAAACATGAGTACAGTAGTTGTTGTTGCTGACACAATGATTATATAATATATTGATTTAGTATAGACGATATTTCAACCAAACATGAGTACAGTAGTTGTTGTTGCTGACACAATGATTATATAATATATTGATTTAGTACAGACGATATTTCAACCAAACATGAGTACAGTAGTTGTTGTTGCTGACACAATGATTATATAATATATTGATTTAGTACAGACGATATTTCAACCAAACATGAGTACAGTAGTTGTTGTTGCTGACACAATGATTATATAATATATTGATTTAGTACAGACGATATTTCAACCAAACATGAGTACAGTAGTTGTTGTTGCTGACACAATGATTATATAATATATTGATTTAGTACAGACGATATTTCAACCAAACATGAGTACAGTAGTTGTTGTTGCTGACACAATGATTATATAATATATTGATTTAGTATAGACGATATTTCAACCAAACATGAGTACAGTAGTTGTTGTTGCTGACACAATGATTATATAATATATTGATTTAGTATAGACGATATTTCAACCAAACATGAGTACAGTAGTTGTTGTTGCTGACACAATGATTATATAATATATTGATTTAGTACAGACGATATTTCAACCAAACATGAGTACAGTAGTTGTTGTTGCTGACACAATGATTATATAATATATTGATTTAGTATAGACGATATTTCAACCAAACATGAGTACAGTAGTTGTTGTTGCTGACACAATGATTATATAATATATTGATTTAGTACAGACGATATTTCAACCAAACATGAGTACAGTAGTTGTTGTTGCTGACACAATGATTATATAATATATTGATTTAGTATAGACGATATTTCAACCAAACATGAGTACAGTAGTTGTTGTTGCTGACACAATGATTATATAATATATTGATTTAGTACAGACGATATTTCAACCAAACATGAGTACAGTAGTTGTTGTTGCTGACACAATGATTATATAATATATTGATTTAGTAGTATAGACGATATTTCAACCAAACATGAGTACAGTAGTTGTTGTTGCTGACACAATGATTATATAATATATTGATTTAGTATAGACGATATTTCAACCAAACATGAGTACAGTAGTTGTTGTTGCTGACACAATGATTATATAATATATTGATTTAGTATAGACGATATTTCAACCAAACATGAGTACAGTAGTTGTTGTTGCTGACACAATGATTATATAATATATTGATTTAGTATAGACGATATTTCAACCAAACATGAGTACAGTAGTTGTTGTTGCTGACACAATGATTATATAATATATTGATTTAGTAGTAGACGATATTTCAACCAAACATGAGTACAGTAGTTGTTGTTGCTGACACAATGATTATATAATATATTGATTTAGTACAGACGATATTTCAACCAAACATGAGTACAGTAGTTGTTGTTGCTGACACAATGATTATATAATATATTGATTTAGTATAGACGATATTTCAACCAAACATGAGTACAGTAGTTGTTGTTGCTGACACAATGATTATATAATATATTGATTTAGTATAGACGATATTTCAACCAAACATGAGTACAGTAGTTGTTGTTGCTGACACAATGATTATATAATATATTGATTTAGTATAGACGATATTTCAACCAAACATGAGTACAGTAGTTGTTGTTGCTGACACAATGATTATATAATATATTGATTTAGTACAGACGATATTTCAACCAAACATGAGTACAGTAGTTGTTGTTGCTGACACAATGATTATATAATATATTGATTTAGTATAGACGATATTTCAACCAAACATGAGTACAGTAGTTGTTGTTGCTGACACAATGATTATATAATATATTGATTTAGTACAGACGATATTTCAACCAAACATGAGTACAGTAGTTGTTGTTGCTGACACAATGATTATATAATATATTGATTTAGTATAGACGATATTTCAACCAAACATGAGTACAGTAGTTGTTGTTGCTGACACAATGATTATATAATATATTGATTTTAGACGATATTTCAACCAAACATGAGTACAGTAGTTGTTGTTGCTGACACAATGATTATATAATATATTGATGATTTAGTACAGACGATATTTCAACCAAACATGAGTACAGTAGTTGTTGTTGCTGACACAATGATTATATAATATATTGATTTAGTATAGACGATATTTCAACCAAACATGAGTACAGTAGTTGTTGTTGCTGACACAATGATTATATAATATATTGATTTAGTACAGACGATATTTCAACCAAACATGAGTACAGTAGTTGTTGTTGCTGACACAATGATTATATAATATATTGATTTAGTACCGACGATATTTCAACCAAACATGAGTACAGTAGTTGTTGTTGCTGACACAATGATTATATAATATATTGATTTAGTATAGACGATATTTCAACCAAACATGAGTACAGTAGTTGTTGTTGCTGACACAATGATTATATAATATATTGATTTAGTATAGACGATATTTCAACCAAACATGAGTACAGTAGTTGTTGTTGCTGACACAATGATTATATAATATATTGATTTAGTATAGACGATATTTCAACCAAACATGAGTACAGTAGTTGTTGTTGCTGACACAATGATTATATAATATATTGATTTAGTATAGACGATATTTCAACCAAACATGAGTACAGTAGTTGTTGTTGCTGACACAATGATTATATAATATATTGATTTAGTACAGACGATATTTCAACCAAACATGAGTACAGTAGTTGTTGTTGCTGACACAATGATTATATAATATATTGATTTAGTATAGACGATATTTCAACCAAACATGAGTACAGTAGTTGTTGTTGCTGACACAATGATTATATAATATATTGATTTAGTATAGACGATATTTCAACCAAACATGAGTACAGTAGTTGTTGTTGCTGACACAATGATTATATAATATATTGATTTAGTATAGACGATATTTCAACCAAACATGAGTACAGTAGTTGTTGTTGCTGACACAATGATTATATAATATATTGATTTAGTATAGACGATATTTCAACCAAACATGAGTACAGTAGTTGTTGTTGCTGACACAATGATTATATAATATATTGATTTAGTATAGACGATATTTCAACCAAACATGAGTACAGTAGTTGTTGTTGCTGACACAATGATTATATAATATATTGATTTAGTATAGACGATATTTCAACCAAACATGAGTACAGTAGTTGTTGTTGCTGACACAATGATTATATAATATATTGATTTAGTATAGACGATATTTCAACCAAACATGAGTACAGTAGTTGTTGTTGCTGACACAATGATTATATAATATATTGATTTAGTATAGACGATATTTCAACCAAACATGAGTACAGTAGTTGTTGTTGCTGACACAATGATTATATAATATATTGATTTAGTATAGACGATATTTCAACCAAACATGAGTACAGTAGTTGTTGTTGCTGACACAATGATTATATAATATATTGATTTAGTATAGACGATATTTCAACCAAACATGAGTACAGTAGTTGTTGTTGCTGACACAATGATTATATAATATATTGATTTAGTATAGACGATATTTCAACCAAACATGAGTACAGTAGTTGTTGTTGCTGACACAATGATTATATAATATATTGATTTAGTATAGACGATATTTCAACCAAACATGAGTACAGTAGTTGTTGTTGCTGACACAATGATTATATAATATATTGATTTAGTACAGACGATATTTCAACCAAACATGAGTACAGTAGTTGTTGTTGCTGACACAATGATTATATAATATATTGATTTAGTACAGACGATATTTCAACCAAACATGAGTACAGTAGTTGTTGTTGCTGACACAATGATTATATAATATATTGATTTAGTACAGGCGATATTTCAACCAAACATGAGTACAGTAGTTGTTGTTGCTGACACAATGATTATATAATATATTGATTTAGTACAGACGATATTTCAACCAAACATGAGTACAGTAGTTGTTGTTGCTGACACAATGATTATATAATATATTGATTTACGTACCAGACGATATTTCAACCAAACATGAGTACAGTAGTTGTTGTTGCTGACACAATGATTATATAATATATTGATTTAGTACAGACGATATTTCAACCAAACATGAGTACAGTAGTTGTTGTTGCTGACACAATGATTATATAATATATTGATTTACTACCGACAATATTTCAACCAAACATGAGTACAGTAGTTGTTGTTACTGACACAATGATTATATAATATATTGATTTAGTATAGACGATATTTCAACCAAACATGAGTACAGTAGTTGTTGTTGCTGACACAATGATTATATAATATATTGATTTACTACCGACAATATTTCAACCAAACATGAGTACAGTAGTTGTTGTTACTGACACAATGATTATATAATATATTGATTTACTACCGACAATATTTCAACCAAACATGAGTACAGTAGTTGTTGTTACTGACACAATGATTATATAATATATTGATTTAGTACAGACGATATTTCAACCAAACATGAGTACAGTAGTTGTTGTTGCTGACACAATGATTATATAATATATTGATTTAGTACCGACAATATTTCAACCAAACATGAGTACAGTAGTTGTTGTTACTGACACAATGATTATATAATATATTGATTTAGTATAGACGATATTTCAACCAAACATGAGTACAGTAGTTGTTGTTGCTGACACAATGATTATATAATATATTGATTTAGTACAGACGATATTTCAACCAAACATGAGTACAGTAGTTGTTGTTGCTGACACAATGATTATATAATATATTGATTTACTACCGACAATATTTCAACCAAACATGAGTACAGTAGTTGTTGTTACTGACACAATGATTATATAATATATTGATTTAGTATAGACGATATTTCAACCAAACATGAGTACAGTAGTTGTTGTTGCTGACACAATGATTATATAATATATTGATTTAGTACAGACGATATTTCAACCAAACATGAGTACAGTAGTTGTTGTTGCTGACACAATGATTATATAATATATTGATTTAGTACAGACGATATTTCAACCAAACATGAGTACAGTAGTTGTTGTTGCTGACACAATGATTATATAATATATTGATTTAGTATAGACGATATTTCAACCAAACATGAGTACAGTAGTTGTTGTTGCTGACACAATGATTATATAATATATTGATTTAGTATAGACGATATTTCAACCAAACATGAGTACAGTAGTTGTTGTTGCTGACACAATGATTATATAATATATTGATTTAGTATAGACGATATTTCAACCAAACATGAGTACAGTAGTTGTTGTTGCTGACACAATGATTATATAATATATTGATTTAGTATAGACGATATTTCAACCAAACATGAGTACAGTAGTTGTTGTTGCTGACACAATGATTATATAATATATTGATTTAGTACAGGCGATATTTCAACCAAACATGAGTACAGTAGTTGTTGTTGCTGACACAATGATTATATAATATATTGATTTAGTATAGACGATATTTCAACCAAACATGAGTACAGTAGTTGTTGTTGCTGACACAATGATTATATAATATATTGATTTAGTATAGACGATATTTCAACCAAACATGAGTACAGTAGTTGTTGTTGCTGACACAATGATTATATAATATATTGATTTAGTACCGACGATATTTCAACCAAACATGAGTACAGTAGTTGTTGTTGCTGACACAATGATTATATAATATATTGATTTAGTATAGACGATATTTCAACCAAACATGAGTACAGTAGTTGTTGTTGCTGACACAATGATTATATAATATATTGATTTAGTACCGACGATATTTCAACCAAACATGAGTACAGTAGTTGTTGTTGCTGACACAATGATTATATAATATATTGATTTAGTACCGACGATATTTCAACCAAACATGAGTACAGTAGTTGTTGTTGCTGACACAATGATTATATAATATATTGATTTAGTATAGACGATATTTCAACCAAACATGAGTACAGTAGTTGTTGTTGCTGACACAATGATTATATAATATATTGATTTAGTACAGGCGATATTTCAACCAAACATGAGTACAGTAGTTGTTGTTGCTGACACAATGATTATATAATATATTGATTTAGTACAGGCGATATTTCAACCAAACATGAGTACAGTAGTTGTTGTTGCTGACACAATGATTATATAATATATTGATTTAGTATAGGCGATATTTCAACCAAACATGAGTACAGTAGTTGTTGTTACTGACACAATGATTATATAATATATTGATTTAGTATAGACGATATTTCAACCAAACATGAGTACAGTAGTTGTTGTTACTGACACAATGATTATATAATATATTGATTTAGTACCGACGATATTTCAACGAAACATGAGTACAGTAGTTGTTGTTGCTGACACAATGATTATATAATATATTGATTTAGTACAGGCGATATTTCAACCAAACATGAGTACAGTAGTTGTTGTTGCTGACACAATGATTATATAATATATTGATTTAGTACAGGCGATATTTCAACCAAACATGAGTACAGTAGTTGTTGTTGCTGACACAATGATTATATAGTATATTGATTTAGTACAGGCGATATTTCAACCAAACATGAGTACAGTAGTTGTTGTTGCTGACACAATGATTATATATTATATTGATTTACTACCGACGATATTTCAACCAAACATGAGTACAGTATTCATAAATATAAAAGTATTTTAATACAAATAGTAGATTATCACTGTAAGAACAGATAGTTGATTTTAAGAATATGATAACATCAGGTTTCTGAACCCATGCAACTAAGTTATTACAGTTATAACTAACGACATATTTTACAGCAGAAAAGCACCGTAATACAAAAACAGTTCTTGTGTTTACATAACTCTGCTAAATACAGAGTTGGTTTTCGATGTTTGGGAGTTAAAAATGTCTAATGATATGAAAAATCTAGCTGAGTATAACTTATATTTAATTCGCTAGTGGATGTGTTTGAATGTTATATGAACTGTGATTTTAGTTTAGGAATATATCCTCTAATTTATAACAATGTTTGATCTCTTACCGAATACAAGAAAAACGGTGTTAAGAACACGAACAAAAAAACGACATTATGAAACACACCACGATTCGTTTAAATTTCGACTATCGTACCCTTGTGTCACAGCTTATGTTAATTTCATATATTGCGTTGTTTAAGACATCTCTAAACTACACTATCGCAACATGTTTGGTAAATGTAAATTAAATTGAGTTTAGATCTCAAGATAAATAATATTACAACTTATATTTATGAATATAATTTGATAAAGACAGAGTTTCAATGCTAGATGAATCTTTAACAAATGATTTCAGCCTGTGAACAACAACTCCTGATTAGAGCATAATATTTTCTTCGAGTGAAATGAAAATTCACCCTCGTAATGAATATAGATAATTGAATATATTTATCTTATAAAAAATGATAATGTACTGGAGTTTATCAGTTGGATAACTTCACTGATAAGAACATTTTTGATCGTAATTTCTTATCATTGTCTACGCATACTAACCTAATATGACACAGGAACTTTTTTGGAACTTCATTTAAAATTGCATGGGTGTCCATTAACGTGATATGTTTGTCAAGATTTCTTACCAAAGTCTTTGATCAATGAAGCTGAAAACGTCTTCAAGGAAGGTTTTAAAAATAACTGATGTTCTTCCGTTCTCGCCACATTCTTTTCGCTTGTATTATAGAAGTGTAATCACATTTTTGTTTTGATTACGAACTTTTTTGTGTATTTGTTACTAATGACAGGAACACTTCCTGAGCTTTATCCCATATAGTGATCTTATATGTATAAAGACGCAATATAAATATACGGGTTCTCAGAAGATGAATCTATTTTGAGTACGTGGTCTAATCGACACAAACAGAAACACCATCAGGCCGTCAGAAGATGAACCAATTTAATCATGTGGTCTAATCGACACAAACAGAAACACCATCAGGCCATCAGAAGATGAACCACTTTTATCATGTGGTCTAATCGACACAAACAGAAACACCATCAGGCCGTCAGAAGATGAACCACTTTTATCATGTGGTCTAATCGACACAAACAGAAACACCATTAGGCCGTCAGAAGATGAACCACTTTTATCATGTGGTCTAATCGACACTAACAGAAACATCATCAGGCCGTCAGAAGATGAACCAATTTAAGTATGTGATCTAATCAACACTAACATAAACAGTATCAAGTAGTCAGAAGATGAACCAATTTAAGTATGTGATCTAATCGACACAAACAGAAACACCATCAGTCCGTCAGAAGATGAACCAATTTTTTCATGTGGTCTAATCGACACAAACAGAAACACCATCAGGCCATCAGAAGATGAACCACTTTTATCATGTGGTCTAATCGACACAAACAGAAACACCATCAGGCCGTCAGAAGATGAACCACTTTTATCATGTGGTCTAATCGACACAAACAGAAACACCATCAGGCTGTCAGAAGATGAACCACTTTTATCATGTGGTCTAATCGACACAAAGAGAAACACCATCAGGCCATCAGAAGATGAACCACTTTTATCATGTGGTCTAATCGACACAAACAGAAACACCATTAGGCCGTCAGAAGATGAACCACTTTTATCATGTGGTCTAATCGACACTAATAGAAACAGTATCAAGTAGTCAGAAGATGAACCAATTTAAGTATGTGATCTAATCGACACAAACAGAAACACCATCAGGCCATCAGAAGATGAACCAATTTTATCATGTGGTCTAATCAACACTAACATAAACAGTATCAAGTAGTCAGAAGATGAACCAATTTAAGTATGTGATCTAATCGACACAAACAGAAACACCATCAGGCCATCAGAAGATGAACCACTTTTATCATGTGGTCTAATCCACACAAACAGAAACACCATCAGGCCGTCAGAAGATGAACCAATTTAAGTATGTGATCTAATCGACACTAACATAAACAGGTTACGTTGTTCTTCTGTGCGTTACGAAAGTGTTTTAACAAAACCTTTAAACCCTTTATACATCTCACTCTGTAAGATCTTACACAGTGACAAATTCTCCTTGTTTCGACTATCGTGTGTTCCTACCCTTATATCTGTTTCATACGTAACGAAATATGTTACATCTTTACAGAAGCCAGCAAGTCGCTTAAACTCACATTATGATGTTTGCCGAAGGCCTTTCAAAGGGTGTGGGTTAGGGGGGATGCGATGAGTAATAATAAACAGTGGCGCAAGGGGTAGGGGTTGCAGAGGATGAGCTGTGTATGGTTTCTGAAATAATAACCCTACATATATCGAGAAGGACTAAACGTATGTTTTTATGGGATACAATACTTAAGTTGCAGACCACACAACAGATATGATACATAAATACGTAAGGGCTAACTGAGACAGTGTTAGTTCATATGAGATTGAAACATATTGTTTTCCATCCATTGTTTTACTTATTTATTTATTCATTTTAGTGATTGTGTTGTGTTACGTAAGGGCTAACTGAGACAGTGTTAGTTCATATGAGATTGAAACATATTGTTTTCCATCCATTGTTTTACTTATTTATTTATTCATTTTAGTGATTGTGTTGTGTTACTTTCAGGTTTCTTGAGTCAAATGTTTTCAGTGACACAAATTTCAGGTTTGCACGAGCTCTTCTAAAACGTAACGTAGTTCCATTATATCCTTTTCTTACCCCATGTTTTCAAAGACACGACGATCCGATGACCTGTTTCTTAGTTTGAAGATGTGACAATATAAAGTTAAATAGTTAAACGTTATTTTTACCTCAATCTTACTTTAGTTCACACTTTCTGCCTCGGCCCGGCTTGGCCAGGTGGTTAAGGCACTCGGCCCGTAATATGAGGGTCGAGGGGTTCGAATCCCCGTCACACCAAACATGTTAGCCCTTTCTGTCGTGGGGGTGTTATAATGTGACGGTCAACCCCACTATTCGTTGGTAAAATAGTAGTCCTAGAGTTGGCGGTGGGTGGTGATCACTAGCTGCCTTCCCTCTACTCTTACACTGCTAAATTAGGTACGGTTAGCGCAGATATCCCTCGAGTAGCTTCAAGCGAAATTGGAAACAATCTAACAAACTTTCTGCCTGAAGTTTTGCCGTCGTCCAGAAGACCTGTTTTGTTTTTTATTGTTGTTTTCTTTTTGGGAAGGGGTGTACGTCCAATGAGAAGATCGTGTTGAATCTCACGTTTAGGCTTACGTCTCATCGTTGTCCAGGAAAGCAGTTGTTGTTGTTTTTTTTTGGGGAGACGTATAAATGGAAATCTCCCATTGGTTAAAAATACACTTGATGCACGATTTGAAGCTGGTATATTGGAGCTATATAGGTAAAACAGGATTTCTTCTTTTTGGTGTGAACATAAAGAATACAAATGATACGAAAGTTGGTTGACCGAAATGACAATTCGTGTGTTGTTTCTAAACACGCTAAAAACAAACAACAACAACACACGGATTGTCATTTCGGTCAACCAACTTTCGTATCATTTGTATTCTTTATGTTCACACCAAAAAGGAGAAATCCTTTCTTTTGTGTCTTCACTACAGCCATCAAGTTTATTTCAACACGAATGAGGAAGATGAGTAAAAAAACAGCTTCGTTTTACACACAACAAGTTGGAAACCTAAAGACGACCAAAAGTATATGACAGAACACCAAACATGAATATCCACAAGTGTATTTCTGTCTAGCCTATTACATAAGAAACATGTCTGGCACCAAACAAGAATATCCACAAGCGTATTTCTGTCTAACTTATTACATAAGAAACATGTCTGGCACCAAACAGGAATATCTACAAGTGTATTTCTGTCTAACCTATTACATAAGAAACATGTCTGGCACCAAACAGGAATATCTACAAGCGTATTTCTGTCTAACCTATTACATAAGAAACATGTCTGGCACCAAACAAGGATATCCACAAGCGTATTTCTGTCTAACTTATTACATAAGAAACATGTCTGGCACCAAACATGAATATCTACAAGCGTATTTCTGTCTAACTTATTACATAAGAAACAAGTCTGGCACCAAACAGGAATATCTACAAGCGTATTTCTGTCTAATCTATTACATAAGAAACATGTCTGGCACCAAACAGGAATATCTACAAGCGTATTTCTGTCTAATCTATTACATAAGAAACATGTCTGGCACCAAACAGGAATATCTACAAGCGTATTTATGTCTGACCTATTACACCTTGACATATTTCTAAGTACTAGCTTTTCTTTTAATTGGACACTCTCTCCAAGTTTGTGCAATCTTATTTGTGTTCATGACAAATCACCTGTCCCAGGACTTTAAAATAATTCTATTGTTGTAGGCCTGTATTTCATGAATTTTAAGTAACAAAGAATTATAAGTTATATAAAAGTCTGTTTTAATCTCAAAGTTCATTAGAATGTCAAAGTTTATTTCACAATCCTTTTCTATTGATAAAAACAACCGAGCGAGATGGAAGGATATATGTGTGGTTCTAATGACTCAACCGAGCGAGATGGAAGGATATATGTGTGGATCTAATGACTCAACCGAGCGAGATGGAAGGATATATGTGTGGATCTAATGACTCAATCGAGCGAGATGGAAGGATATATGTGTGGATCTAATGACTCAACCGAGCGAGATGGAAGGATATATGTGTGGATCTAATGACTCAACCGAGCGAGATGGAAGGATATATGTGTGGATCTAATGACTCAACCGAGCGAGATGGAAGGATATATGTGTGGATCTAATGACTCAACCGAGCGAGATGGAAGGATATATGTGTGGATCTAATGACTCAACCGAGCGAGATGAAAGGATATATGTGTGGATCTAATGACTCAACCGAGCGAGCTGGAAGGATATATGTGTGGATCTAATGACTCAACCGAGCGAGATGTAAGGATATATGTGTGGATCTAATGACTCAACCGAGCGAGATGTAAGGATATATGTGTGGATCTAATGACTCAACCGAGCGAGATGTAAGGATATATGTGTGGATCTAATGACTCAACCGAGCGAGATGTAAGGATATATGTGTGGATCTAATGACTCAACCGAGCGAGATGTAAGGATATATATGTGGATCTAATGACTCAACCGAGCGAGATGGAAGGATATATGTGTGGATCTAATGACTAATATATGAGTGAATATAGCCCATCCAGTAATAAGACGACTGTTACGGCTACAACCAAGATTGTAACCTGCTTTTTCTACAAAACTTATTCTCACTGCATAGAGCAGCATTATTAACCCTACTATTATCCGGTCGCTGTTTATCGGCACAAACTACTGCGTTACCAATCAGTGTTATTTCAACTCTCGCACGAAGTTTCTTACGAATAATTACGTGTACGTTCCATTTGATGTCACTTCACAGATTGCGTTTATTCAAGAATATAAATGAGTGGTCATTTTTCATATCTTTTGGGGTTTATCCTTAATATCATAAGGTTAATATTTTTTAATATACCTCAATTATTAGGGTTATCCTTGAAGTTATGCAGTCGATACATGTTATCTCGCTTTGATTATTATAAGGTCAGTTACTTTTTGTCACTTTAATTGTTAAATTTATCCACTAGGTTGTGCTAGTTGGTCATCTTTAACTCATTTTGATCACTAGGTTTATCCTGAAATTTTCGTGGTAGGTCATCTGTTGTGCGAATACGTTCACTGAGCTTTTAAAATATTACAAAAAAACATTAGAACGAGTTATATTGACACGTTCGTGACTAAACTGACCGTCGTTTGATGACAGATTTTGTGCACATATACTTTTATTACTGTGTTTATGCGATCAAAATATATTCGAGGTTTATATATTACAAAACCTAATGTATTGCGGTATATTTATTTGTTTTTTACTGTAATTATTATATATTTGCTTTAGTAAACCTCCCATATTTTGTCGCTTCTTTATCTATTATATCGAAATATGTAGAAAAATATTTTAATCGTCAATTTTTCACCACAGAATTAATATAGGAGGAAAAATAATACGGGTATTGCTTTGAAATTATTTCTTTCGAGTACGAAATAAATTAAAATACAGTTAACTAAATTAATATGTTTTACCGATATTTGATCCTATTTCGTCAGTAACGATGGCTGGCCGTGTAATACTAGAAGGCGTATAGATAAGAAGGTCCAAGGTTTGATCTCACAGCATGTTGCCAGCAAACTCCGCACGTTTGTCTTGAGAGTAGAAGAAAGTTGACAGTTATTTAGGTGGCGGGTAGTGTTGGCTGATTGCGCTCCCTCTGAACGACAGTTCTATGTACTAGGGATGGCTAAACTTGGGCCTCTGACCTACCCATACATACTAGCGGTTCCCAAACTGTGGGCCACAAAAGACACGTAGGATAGGTACATGTCGTAGAATAATACAAAGTAACATATACAAGTACCATATATATGGCTCGACATGACCAGGTGGGTGAAAGCGTTCGACTCGTAATCTGAGGGTCGCGGGTTCGAATCCCCGTCGCACCAAACATGCTCTCCCTTTCAGTCGTGGGGACGTTATAATGTTACGGTCAATTTCACTATTAGTTGGTAAAATAGTAGCCCAAGAGTTGGCGGTGGGTGTGATGACTAGCTGCTTTCCCTCTAGTCTTACACTGCTAAATGAGGGACGGCTAGCGCAGATAGCCCTTGTGTAGCTTTGCGCGAAATTCAAAAACAAACAAACAAAGAATAACATATATATCTGTGCGTGTCTAACAAAATAATAATTCTAAAGTGTTTTTGAAAAAGTAAAACAAACACAAGATATTAACAGACGTCACAAAAATCTCTTATAACAGTACATTTCTCGTCTCCTGTTTAAGTTTGGATCCCACAGATATACATGCCTGGTTTCATGAGTTGTACAAGATTAAAGCCTTGTTTAGCACATACGGTGCCGTTCGTATTGAAAATACCAAATACAATAGTTACCCTAAATATAAGAAAATACCTGTTTACACGATAGTAAACTATGTTTATGGGATGACATTTATTGTAAATTTTGTATTAGAGTTTCCAACGTTTAGGTCAATCGACGTCAGTAACACATGTATGTAACTTAACATTCATTGGCTATGTTTTGACGACCAAAGGTTTTTAAATATTTTTTGTATGACTTATTCTATATTTATTTTTACAATATAGACTGTCTGGTGGCGTACTGCCATATTATCATACCATAACCTTTTTTTACCCTGTTATTATAATATGGACTTTTTAATGAATACATTGTTTCATGTTTATTATAACATTAACAGTTGAATGTTTTTTACTACACTGTTGTAAATACAAATTTAATAAGTCTATAAAACACCTATGTACATATCATGGATTTACATAACTGTGAGATTATACAACGCTAGATTTTCACGTTAGGAAGTAGATGTAAGTGAAATAAATTGAGATATTTTAATCAGAAATTTTGTTACCAAGCGTTATACTGTACGTCAGATGTTAGGGTTTGTTCTATCTCAGAATCTAGTGAGCACAGCCGTAAACCAACGCTTAGATTGCTCACCTGGGATAGAATTTCCATATGAAAACACAAACAGCTGGTGTCAACCGAGCCACGTTCCATTATCTTTCCTATAATTCCATTCATTAGCACGTCCCACGAAAAACGAAGATACTTGTCGTGTTTGATGTACGTTATACAGTTCGTTTCACACCGAACTTCGTCGGTGTGTTCTATTGGATGACAAATGTTCTAATCAGAAGCACAGTGATATCTTTATATAAGTTTGCCCCTGAAGAAGTAAGATCCGCTTTTCGAAAGCGCTCGGGTCGCAGGGTTTCAATTTCATTTCTTTCATATCATAAAGATGGGGTTTAATGTTTGGACAACAAATGAAATTAGATAAACGTGAAGCTGTTTAATCTTTTAGAAGAATAGTCACCCTACCTGTAGTCACTATACCTATAGTCACCATACCTGTAGTCACTGTACCTGTGACCACTTTATCTGTAAACAATAAGAGGTTTCAAAACACACAAAGTTCATATATCAGGAACGTATTAAGTGTTAAGTATTAAGTACTAACTATTACATACTAAGTGTTAAATATTAAGTACTAAGTGTTAAATACTAACTATTAAGTACTAAGTGTTAAATATTAAGTACTAAGTGTTAAGTACTAACTATTAAGTACTAAGTGTTAAGTGTTAACTATTAAGTACTAAGTGTTAAGTACTAAGTGTTAAGTGTTAACTATTAAGTACTAAGAGTTAAGTACTAAGTGTTAAATATTAAGTACTAAGTGTTAAATATTAAGTACTAAGTGTTAAGTACTAACTACTAAGTACTAAGTGTTAAATACTAACTATTAAGTACTAAGTGTTAAGTGCTAACTATTAAGTACCAAGCATTAAGTACTAAGTGTTAATTATCAAGTGTTAAGTACTGACTATTAAGTACTAAGTGTTAAGTACTAACTATTAAGTACTAAATGTTAAGTGTTAACTATTAAGTACTAAGAGTTAAGTACTAAGTGTTAAGTACTAACTACTAAGTACTAAGTGTTAAATACTAACTATTAAGTACTAAGTGTTAAGTGCTAACTATTAAGTACCAAGCATTAAGTACTAAGTGTTAATTATCAAGTGTTAAGTACTGACTATTAAGTACTAAGTGTTAAGTACTAACTACTAAGTACTAAGTGTTAAATACTAACTATTAAGTACTAAGTGTTAAGTGCTAACTATTAAGTACCAAGCATTTAGTACTAAGTGTTAATTATCAAGTGTTAAGTACTGACTATTAAGTACTAACTGTTAAGTACTAACTATTAAGTACTAAGTGTTAATTATAAAGTGTTAAGTACTAACTATTCAGTACCAAATGTTACATGTTAAGTAGTAAGTTTTGATTAAGTGCCAAGTGTTAAGTACTAACTATTAAGCACAAAGTGTTAAGTATTAAGTGCCAAGTGTTAAGTATTAAAGTACTAAGTGTTAAGTATTAAGTGCCAAGTGTTAAGTATTATGTACTAAGTGTTAAGTATTAAGTGCCAAGTGTTAAGTATTATGTACTAAGTGTTAAGTATTAAGTGCCAAGTGTTAAGTATTATGTACTAAGTGTTAAGTATTATGTACTAAGTGTTAAGTATTAAGTTCTTGAATTTGACAGGGATATTTTTCTTCATAAATAATATAAATAATTCGTCTGTTCAATAAGGGTACGAATATTGTCTTTACTCATGGACTTCTCTAACGTTTTGGCTGCTACAACATGTCGTGTGTTTTGTTTGGATGAGAATCCATCTTTGTTATCGGACGTCATTCTTTGTAGTGACAAATATCTTGAGTTTTAACTTTCCAATAAATTCTGGAAGAAAGGTTTCGAACATGTCTACTAAGAAACAGACACTCAATAGGCGAGGAAGGTGATAAACCAATCACGTTGTAGTGTAGTAAATGAAAATGAATAATAAAGTTGGAGATTCGAGAAATAAGGGTAAGTTGTTTATTTCAAAGCCATTTATATACCAGCTTCATTAACAAGTTTATAACGTTCAAAGTCATTTATATACTGGCTTCATTAACAAGTTTATAACGTTCAGATGTCCAGACGTAGTTTCACGCCTAAAAATCCTGTCACCTGACTCGAAGTCCTTGGTAAGTGTAACTGAGTTGCTGTATTCTCTCTTCTTCAGGACTTCTCCAGAAAACAGGAAGGTTAACCCGCCGCACCTGGTCACGTGCGCCTAGTCGCGTGTGTTGTGTAATCAGCATTTTTATGTTTCTGTCACAAATATTACATACCTTACATCAGTTTGAGCTAAAAATTAATTAATTATAGTCTCAAAGACAACAAAAAGTTATCTGTATGAAGGTGAAGAGTTATACTGAACTTATATACAAAAAGGACACATTAAATATTTAAAGTTATGAGCCTTTAACACTTATTATTGTTAACAGTTTTATTCATAATATACGGACTGTTGTTAACCAGTTCAAAATAGTAATAAATGATTAGTTTATGTCGCTCATGCTTAATCTGTTGTTTAAACTTTGATATTTATTTTAATATCTATTTCTTTCAGTTTGATGACGTATGTTGTTAAATGTGTATTGCGCAAACCCCGCCTGTTCTCTAAATTTGTAGAAGATTCTTGAGTGTAAGAATCAACAATATACGACATGTGTAAAATACTAGTGATTGACAGTATTGTTGGCAAGTGAACTTTCGAGAACGTCTGCTAAACAAGTTGATCAGCCAACGTGCCAAGAGATAGTAATAAAATATTGTTAGCCACCTATAGTCAGTGTACGACAACCCTCAGAAGCTATAATTGTGACAAACGCTTGTTATTAAAATAATCGGAAAACTAAAGAATTTGACCGGGAACGTTTACAGATTTCGAACATTACGAACCGTTCAACTACGAAGAATTAACTTCAGACGTTAGTATTTCTTCGAGGACATTAGATATCTATCTTCCTATGTGAAAGTGGGCTCATAAACCTCGTTAGGCCAGACAAGAATAGAACTAGCTAGCATTCCTCTAAAGTGAAGTGTGCGTATGTATCAACATAAAATTAATTCGCTCGTCATGGACCCGGATTGTTGATAAAGTATTCAGTTTCAGACCAGATAAAAGATTGAATATTGTTTGTGAGTTTGTAAACTTTTATATATAAACCAGTATTAGTAATAACCGTTATTATGAATTGTATTGTTGTTTGTATATTAAAATATATTTGTGTTAAAAAAAGACGATTGTCTGTATCAATCTTGTTGCCAAATATCTTAAATAGGATATTTATATCATCATCCAATTAACCTATAAATTAAAATTTCTGGTTATTTGAAATCGTTATAAATAACGTACGTAACACAATAAATTGAGGACTCGTCCGGGATAAATTATAATGCGTAAAATTATGTAGTCCATAAATTCAAAATTATGGGCGAGTAATAATGAAACAAAACCTGTGTCGCATTTCATAAATATTCAAAATAAGCGATTATTCCATAACGAAATATCTGTATGCCAAATTATAAAAACAAAAACATGTCTGAATATAAACGACAAGATACTGAGTGTTTGGAAGAGGGTTTCTTTTTTTTTTTCGTACTTAAATTAATTAATATACCATTTTTATATAACATATGTACGTATTCTATATATACTTTTGTCACGTGTTTTTATAGGACTTATATATAACTCTAATATTGGTCTAACTTTTTCCGAACATTAACCCTACTTGCCCTAGTAGTAGGTAAAGAGAACTACAGATCTAAAGGTCCAAGGTTTATTCCTACGGTATGTAGCTGCCACACTATACACGTCTGCTTTGAAAACATAAAAAGACTGGACAGTCAATCGTGTTATTTGGTCAAAATAAGCTACGGAGGTGGCGGGTGGTGTTGAGTGATTGTGTTCCCTTTAATACTGGGTTCACTTTTATTCGCGATAGAGGTTAAACTTATAGACAGTGCCTCCCCACCGCAATGTGTGTCCTATTCCACAGTCACCTCCAAAAGTGGAGTACATTTTATATCCCACATTAATAATTACCCTGTATCGTGGGGACAGTTTTGATTGGAACAGCGTTTTTTTATTTTTGTTTCGGCTATTTTCTGTTTACTAGACACCGAACTTAAGAATGCAACACAAGAAAATCGAGCCTTATTTCCTAGCTTAATACGTGGTAGACGTAAACTGGTTTAAACTGTTTAACTGATGTTACTAAACTAATTAAAGTGTCCGATATGGAAACACAAACTTCTGGGTAATTTGATTAAAGTCCTGTGTATGATTTGTTTAGTCTTGGCTTTCTCCCGCGGCCGTAGTTTGCGCGCGCGTAACGGTAGGTCTTGCGAAGAATACCCAAAGTTCGAGCGCATTCGTCTTTCGTATGGTTCAGTTTCCTTCTTTATTACTAAATAGTAAAAAAACAAAACAAACGGGGATTACCTTCCAAAATTTCCAAGGTTTAAAAGTTTCTTTGTTTGTCTTTTATTTTTGGTTATTCCACGTGCTTATTTTTAACCTTATAATAGATTTTAGAGAGTGAAATGTTAGAGGAACTTATTTGTATATTCTTCGCACTTTAGTAAGTATTAATTTAAAATAATTGTCCGTATTTATTAGTTAATGTTTTAAGTGTGTAAGTGATAATATAAATCCCTAGGGTGTCATGGCAACTGAACATAACATAAGAAAGGGTTTTATATTCAGATTTCAGATATATAAAACTGTTTACATTGAATACATGGATCATCTATTATCATTATGTATTAGTTAGAATATTTTCGATTGAAGTCAATAAAATAGGCATACGTATTAGTGTATATTAATTATAAAAATATACCATTAAAAGCTATGAATACGAAAACGTGAATCAGCAGAGAAATTACTCAAAGACAGGATTTTACCGCATAGTGAAGTAATTAATATAATACAAAAGTAGAAATTACCGCGTATAATTTACATATATAATGAAGCTTGCAGTTCTGATTCTCACCAGAAACGTTTCTACAAGTAAAGTGTACGTAAGCCGACCAACAACCACCTGGTCTTCACGCAGAGTTGAAGCTCGGATGATATACAAGTCAATTTATCTCTTCTACCTCTTAGACTTCTCACAGATTTGAATAATCACTGATGCGCTGAAACTCTTGTCCTCCGGTAGGACAGTGGTAAGTTTACGGACTTACAATGCTAGAATCCGAGGTTCGATCCTCCGCGGTGGAAACAGCAGATAGACCAACGTGGCTTTAATCTAAAAATCAAGCAAACTGATACTGTGTGAGTAAGTGAGGTTAGGGCGCTTGAGTCGTAATCTGAGGGTCGCGGGTTTGAATCCTAGTCACACTAAACATGCCCTCCCTTTCAGCCATAGGGGCGTTATAATGTGATGGTAAATCCTTGGTAAAAGAGTAGCCCAAGAATTGGCGATGGTTGATGATGACTAGCTGCCTTCCTTCTAGTCTTATACTGCTAAATTAGGGACGACTAGTGCAGATAGCCCTCGTGCAGTTTTGCGCGAAATTCAAAACAAACTCTTTGAATATATAAGAACATTGAAGACTTCTGTGAAAATTATATTCTATGTATCTCTTTATGACATCTGTTTTATGATGCTAAAATTGAATTATTCTGTCTCATTAAACAACTTTTATCGGTTTGTTTACGGATAGTTGTTTGAACGTTATCCCACTTGTCCCACTGCCTCACGTAATATCCCTTGCCTGTCGGACCCTTGTCCCAGTTCCTCACGTAATATCCCTTGTCTGTTGGACCCTTGTCCCACTGCTTCACGTAATATTCCTTGCCTGTTGGACCCTTGTCCCACTTCCTCAAGTAATATTCCTTGCCTGTTGGACCCTTGTCCCACTGCTTCACGTAATATTCCTTGCCTGTTGGACTCGTGTCCCACTGCTTCGCGTAATATTCCTTGCCTGTTGGACTCGTGTCCCACTTTCTCACGTAATATTCCTTGCCTGTTGGACCCTTGTCCCACTGCCTTACGTAATATTCCTTGCCTGTTGGACTCATGTCCTAATGCCATGATATTCATTGCTTGTTTCAGTTACCTATGGCGTCTTTTTTTTTTTTTTTAATGTAGCAGCCTTTATAACAGTGGTTTAAGGACCCTGGTTTTTAAACACAGGTAAACAATCTCGTCAACATAAATATCGGATACTTGAGTAATAAGGTACGTTATGCTAATATAATTAGATAAACGATTTATAACCATATATAATGAATATTTATTGATTGTGGAACCTTACCATACATGTTAAAACATGTCCCACCATCAATAAAAATATTATTTACGCTCGTAAATCGTTGTTTGTTTGTTTCTTACACATTCCAGACATTCTGTTTGTACAATACGGTTGTATAAATAGATCATGTAGTCTACAATACGGTTGTATAAATAGATCATGTAGTCTACAATTAGGTTGTATAAATAGATCATGTAGTCTACAATACGGTTGTATAAATAGATCATGTAGTCTACAATACGGTTGTATAAATAGATCATGTAGCCTACCATACGGTTGTATAAATATATCATGTAGTCTACAATACAGTTGTATAAATATATCATGTAGTCTACAATACGGTTGTATAAATAGATCATGTAGTCTACAATACGGTTGTATAAATATATCATGTAGTCTACAATACGGTTGTATTAATAGATCATGTAGCCAAATTCATTCACCATGTGATAAGACGAAATAAACCAAAGTAACAAAAAAAAACGTCTCTATCAGAAAAACTCGCTTTTCTATTTCTGTCTAGTTGCTTGTGCTCCCATTCGTTGTACAAAATAAACTAAGTGCTAGATAATGTCACGTGGAAACTAGCTGTGAGACGTTCATATTCTTTCAAACAGACCCAACTCCGATTGGTCCGAAAAGCTCCAATAAAATGGTAGGGTTGTCAAATTAGTGTAAACCACACGTAGCTGGATGTGCAAATATGTACTTTGAAAGCTATAGGGTGTGACTGAAAATAATATTAAGCCTGTAATATGTAAGGACAGTTACGTTTTGAAAATGAAGGTTGTTTTTAGCAAAGTGAAATGTTCTATCTTTCTGTTTTATATTCCTTGCACGTACCTGTAGAATAAAAGGTCATCTCGTGAATTTGAGTAATTCTTGTATAAATAATACATTCCTTGCAAGGATACTTACCGAAAATTTACCCATAAAATCGCAGGCCTTGACTGTGATCCTTTTCATCCACATTGCTGAAGGTAAAGGCATTTCAGTGTTCATTTTAGGTTAATATAATGGCATTGTCCGGACAGTACCGAACGAGGCGCGCATTTTGCAGGAATTGTTTCAAATGTCTTCTGTGGTTGACACTTTTTATTTATACACGTGGCATTTTATTAGTATAATAAAAGTCCTTCATGTGTTTTTAAGTTTCTTCGTCCTGGAAGCTAGAAACTGAAAGTTGATCACGAATTGTTTGTTTATTGGCTGTTTGTAGAACCAAATCACGTTAGCCTAACTAGTGGATCCTCCGCGTGGAATCGAACACTGGATTGCAAGTCCGTGAACTTAGCGTTGTTTCCCGTGAGACTCCCCCAGATAACACGGTTTGTTTCTGATGTAAATCTACCTCGATTGCTGAACGGGCGTTAAATTGTTATTTTTTTCATCAATGAAAATGGAAGCATTCTAATATTTTGAAACTGATGACGTGTAGGTCTCACTTCTTAAAGAAATATTAGATCACATACTTTGTCTGCACGCAAACTGTACATACAGATATTTATTGGTGGGAAAATTATTCATTTATATTTCAGAAAGTTGAATATTTCAGTGTCCGTGTGGTTCATAAAGTCTTTCATTTTCAAACTTGTAGTTGATATACACTCGAATATCGTACTGGTCAACTAATATATTATAACAAATAAGAAGGCGCTTTCTTCATTTCGTGTCTAATTAAAAGTGTTCTATGTTGACTTTGGTGAAATGTTCG
This sequence comes from Tachypleus tridentatus, assembly GCF_004210375.1. Lineage (NCBI taxonomy): Eukaryota > Metazoa > Arthropoda > Merostomata > Xiphosura > Limulidae > Tachypleus > Tachypleus tridentatus. The sequence goes on along the minus strand of NC_134829.1, from coordinate 55,785,553 downwards.
GCCATATGGAGCTAATAGTACTTTATGTAAGAACGATTTGCATATGTCACCACACATGCGACCCGTGGGGACACCTACCGATCATCTGACAGTGCAGTACCGGCATATCACAACCTTGTCCGGGAAAGAACATACACACAGCGATCTAACAAGGATATGGAAAATGGTTATTTCAAATTGTATTGACTATCTCAAGCACAATGAATACATACATATACGTAAGGAGGGATTGGTACATCAATCTAAGGATGTAATAACACTTACCCCCCCCCAAGAAAATCATTGCTAACAATCTGCGTATATTACATTAAACTGTGTTCTAGCTTTTCGCAAAAAAAGAATCGCTTTTATAAAGAACAAAGTTCTCAAATATTTAATGTACAAACTGTACAGAAGAAATATTTTCCTTTAGGAGAAACAAAACCAGACATTAACGTAATAAAATAACGTTCATCCTTCATTTCTTTCTTTCAAGGAAGGCTGTCAGAAATTACATTATCACTTCAGAGGTACGTATATTTGTCGATCAGTGGTACCTATATTTGTCGATCAGTGGTACCTATATTTATCGAATGAAATGAAGCAATGCAGACGGACTAAAATCGTTCAATTCATATAAATGTTCCCTACACTATTTGCAATACGACTTCGACATGTGCAGTTTGATTAAGACTGGGTACCGTACAAAGACTAAAACGTTTCCTTTCGCGAAACGTTTCGTGCGAACTTTTCAACTCAGCGTACGATTTGAGAAGTAGATAAGTTATCTGTTTGTGATTAAGCGTAAAGCTATCTTCGCTGTGACCACCACCGGTATCGAGCCCCGATTCTTCTCATTTTAAGCAATAACTAGATACTATACAACGTGTGTTACTGTTCTTAATACACAAAACTTATTGTGGTCATAAGTAAAAGTTCTAAACAATAATGTTTTTATTCCTCTTTCCCCGTAGCTCACCGATAAATTTCAAGATTTTTCGTTCGTTAGATTTGGATAAAAACCTGATGAAAAGAGCTTTCTGCTCTGCACCTGTCGCGTGGACCAAAAGAAACTCTAAGTCAAGTTAGCACAAAAATAACCTTTAAAAATATGTTAATAGACTTCAAATAATCATGTGTTGTTAGAAGTAGCGAAATGTTGAGAACAAACGAAATTTTGTAGATTACAGAATCATTTTTGTCTTTCGATTTAAAAAAAAAATGATTTCTATTAGTATGTTATTTGAATAATATTTGTGTTAAATCAGAAGACTCACTTAACATGCGGTCAACAACTGACGCTCACAGTGTCCAACCATCTAATTTATACTGGGACTTATTTAGACAATAACTTCAAACGTTTAAATCTCTTCATATCTGGATTTCATCTTTTACCAACTCGAAGATATCTTATTTGTTCTAAAAATGCTCGCCCTTTCAGCCATGGGGGCGTTAAAATGTTACAGTCAATCCCACTATTTGTTGGTAAAAGAGTAGCCCAAGAGTTGGCAGTGGGTGGTGATGACTAGCTACCTTCCCTCTAGTCTTACACTGCTAAATTAGGTATGGTTAGCGCAGATAGCCCTCCTATAGCCTTGCAAGAAATTCAAAACAAACCAAACTGAACAATAAAAGCTCTTGGTTAATCACACATATTACTAGACGGTTAGGGTTAGATTATCTGTATATTAAACTGTCAAATGATTTTCATGGTTTATACTTATAGACCACTATGGTCTCTTAGGTTATTTTAAAACGCATTTGTTCTAAGGTTATTTGAAATATATGCTTTATAATATTCTAAATGACAGTGTCTTCATTTATACGTATAGATAGATAAACAGAGAGAAACAGACATGAATGGATAATTTCGTTTTGTTTGCTTGTTTAATCACAGAAAATAATTGGTAGAACAAACGAACTGCTATGCTAAAGACTTTAATTTTCAGATGATTTATATCATTTTCCGGAACAGAGAATCTCATATTGAACCTATATTGCGCATGTCACTATATATAGAGATAATCACTGTTTTGCACACGATTGTATGTGATAGTAATTCTACACATAACACTCATATAGATGTTTTAGTTCACAAATGCGTATCGTTTCACGAAATGTAAATCTAGATATCTACATTACATTGAAAATACTTTTTGATTAACTTCTGATTATCTGATAAAGCAGACACATTTCTGATTTTCATGTCATTTTGAATGTCGTTCATCGGTAAACCTTATGTTTCGGTCTATCTTTCTTTTCTTTTTACAAGCTTTAGGCTTAACGACAACTACATGACACAAAAGTCAAAAAACTTCTGAAAATAACAAATATATAAAAATGCGAACTCTACCCCTTTGTTCTGCATTTATGAGATCTATTTACGTTTAGAGACTCACAGAATATAGAGTTAATTGTTTTTATTGCATGATAAGATACAATTCAATATTTCATGAAAACATTCAATCAAGATCGTATATATACTTTCATTTTAAGAGATCGTATTTCTTAACCCTAACTTTACGAGTTGTGCTTTACAAGGCAAAAAGAAACAAACATTTAAACCAGTTATACCTTCCTTACACAGCATAGAACAATAGTCACTAGGACTTTAAACACACAATACGTTGCACTTGTTCCACACACATATAATATTATATTCACAACCCTTACTCATATCCTTAATTACTGTACGTCTATATATATATGATTGATTCTTTTAGTACACATTTTACTAATACTTCTGACAAAGTCTTACGAAATTCATAGGCCCAGCATGGCCAGGTGGTTAAGGCACTCGAATTCCCATCACACCAAACATGTACGCCCTTTCAGCCGTGGGAGCGTTATGATCTTCCAATCAATCCCATTATTCGTTCGTCAAAGTGTAGCCCAAAAAATTGGCGGTAGGTGGTAATGACTAGCTGCCTTCCCTCTGATCTTACACTGCTAAATTAGAGACGGCTAGCGCAGATAGTCCTCATATAGCTTTGCGCGAAATTCAGAAAAACAAAAACAAAACAATCGAAATTGATTAATTATGTTCCAAGGTTAGTTGGAGGCACGACACACATTTTACGGCTACGGTTACTTTACTTAAGTAATATCGCATTACTGTAAGTGCAAAATGTTTGGTGTAATTGACAAGTAACCTCAAAGATATGACTACATTTAAAAATGTGGGTGGTTATGATATCATATGATTTATTGAGTATTAAGTTATCCTACTTAGAGACCATTTATGTTCCGTACCTTATTGAAGAACTATTGACTAGAGTTAGGTACTGTCTAAGCTTTTCACTTCTTTCACGCGTGCGTGTTTTTTAAGCATGTATATACATGTGTATGTGAGTGTGCGTGTGTTTTAAGTATATCTATACATCTGTATATGTCAGTGTGTTTCTTACGTATATATATGTGTGTGTGTGTGTTTCGTAAGTATGTATATATATGTATATGTGAGTGTATTTTTACGTATATATATGGGTATGTTTCTTACGTACGTATATATATGTGTGTGTGTGCGTTTCTAACGTATGTATATACATAATATATATATGTGTTTCTTACGCACGTATATACATATACATATATGTGTGTTTTACATATATCTATATATCTGTATGTGTGAGTGTTTCTTATGTATGTATATATATTTATATATATGTATGTGTGTGTCTTTCTCACGTATTTCTATATATATGTGTATGTTTTTCTTACGTATACATATATGTGTCTGCGTTTCGTACGTATACGTGTGTGTGCGTGCGTGCGTATTTTAAAATAAACGGATAAAACGTAACAACAACAGTAGAATTAAAACAACTCCCTCAAGCACCAACATTTCTGTCCTGCATCCTTGTTATACATGTTTCTGTACCCAACCGTAGATCCACAAACGACATAAGCTCAGCATGGCCAGTTGGTTAGGACCCTCGACTCGTAATATGAGGGTCACGAGATCAAATCTCCATCACTCCAAACTCTTTCAGCCGTGGGGGAGTTATAGTGTAACGGTAAATCCCACTATTCTTTGGTAAAAAAGTAGCCCAAGAGTTGGTAGTGTGTGGTGATGATTGTCTGCCTTCCTTTTAGTTTTTCACTGTTAAATTAGGGACGGCTAGCACAGTTCGCCCCCGTGTAGGTTTGCGAGAAATTGAAAACAAGTAAACAAACGCCATGACAGTACTCTGACAGGTTAAGAAAGAAAGAAGTATAACACGAATACAGCAAAAGCAGAGCAGAGCAATAAAAGTTACTTCTGATAAAGTTAAGACATCCCAAAACAATCACATCTCGTGACGCCGTCAATGTTCTTCATAAAGTTTCAGAAAACTTTGTGAACTATGGTCCTCAAGATTTTTAACCATCATTAAATCGCTTGTTTTTATTGTCGAATTCAATATATATATAGAACATGAAGCGTAGATGATTGAATTCGATATTAATTTCGATTATCAACAATTTTTACCCACTCTTTGTCTTAAAGAAACAGTTAAAACAAAGATAGCTCATCTGCTTTACAAGAAACACGATGGATTTTTTGTGGAAAAGGGTTAAATAGCAAATAAAGTTGTTGTTTTTTTCTGTTCTAATATTTAAAGCACAGTAATACCAGACAGTTGTACTCAGACTCAAAATCCTGCACTGTTGTGTGATGCGCCTAAATACTTACTGGAGAGCACGTGCAAGCCTTCGTCTTTCCTCCTCCCCTAATTTCCCGCCCGTGACAGTCTGTGATACAAAGATAGATACGACTATTCTGTTGATAAGGAATTTTTAGCCTGGAGTATTTTGGTGGAAGAAACATTCAACAAGATGGCGCAATGTTTATTAGAGCCATGGACATCAGTGCTGCCATCTGGAATGTGACACCTGTCACACAAGACTTTAAAGATAATTAACTAGAATCTGTAGTACAGGTACAAGAACAGATAATAAAAAGTTTCTGGTTTATAGGTTTTTTGGATACACCACATGTGCAACCACTAACATATCAGAAAACTGAATTTTGTTTAGGAATATTTGAATTTCATACCTTCCTGGGCTCGGCATGGCCAGGTAGGTAACGTACTCGACTCATAATCCGAGGGTCGCGGATTTGAATCCCCGTCACACCAAACATGCTCGCCTATTCAGCCGTGGGGACGTTATAATGTTACTGTCAATCACACTATTCATGTGTGTGTGTCTGTGTGTGTTTTCTTATACCAAAGCCACATCGAGCTATCTGCTGAGCCCATCGAGAGAAATCGAACCCCTGATTTTAGCGTTGTAATTCCATTGTAAAACAATCTATTCGTTTGTAAAAGAGTAGCCAAAGAGTTGGCGGTGGGTGGTTATGACTAGTTGCCTTCCTTCTAGTCTTACACTGCTAAAATAGTCAAGGCTAGCGCAGATAGCCTTCGTGTAGCTTTGCGCGAAATTAAAAACAAACAAACAAATATGCGTCTTTCACACCATAAGTGTAGATTAAATTTATTGAGTAATATAATAATAATAGTAATAACGTTTACCTTACGTTCACCAGAATTTCTAATTTTTCATTATTTTGTTTATCACTTGCTCTTGTCCTGCTACGGTGGCTCAGCAGTAAGCTTAGAACGCTAAAATCAGCGGTTCGATCCATGCGGTGGTCACAGCTCTGCAATTAAAGCAAACGACCATGCATTAAATGCTCAGTAACTTACGTAACAACATTAAGTCTTTCTGACAACTCTGAACACGATATTAATAGTCATTGCGAGTATTAATCGTATTGTTGATAACGTGATGTGGAACTTCAATTGCGTCGTCTTCACCACGCGGCTTGTGATTTATAAACTAAACACTTCCATCTGGGTTAGTACAATAAATTGATTAAAACAAGTTTGAATAACTTTCGTTAACCCTAAACTGCTAAAAGTTGTAACCTGACGCAGCCTTTCTCAAACTTTTGTCGTCATCACCTCCTCCTCCAATAACAATGGTTTCCTTCGCGCCCTCTCATTTTTTAAATGAAAGAAAGAGTCAATTAACCGAGATGTGTAATAAACGAATACACAATGTGTGTTGTAGTAATTATTTCACTAATCCTGTTACGCAACGCCCTCCACCCCTCTCGTCTTCCAATTATTTGTATTCACGCTTCAGGTTTCCTTTGTTTTGAATTTCGCGCAAAGATGCACGAGGGCCATCTGTGCTAGTCATCCCTACTTTAGCAGTGTAAGACTAGAGAGAAAGCAGCTGGTCATCACTACCCACCGCCATCTCTTGGGCTACTTTTTTACCAACGAATAGTGGGATTGATCGTTACATTATAACGCCCCCACAGCTGAAAGGGCGAGCATGTTTGAGATGACGGGAATTCGAACCCGCGACCCTCTGTTTACGACTCAAGGGCACTAACCACCTGGCCATGCAGGACTCACTCTTTAGAAAACGCTAGCCGAACAGACAAGTTTGCATTTGTAAGTCTGTAAGGTACGTGACAAACTTTACCTCGTGAGTTGCTAGGCAACGATCATAAGAAATATTAGTGAGTGTTTAGCAACAAAATTATGAATATACTAAAATTTCAGTTTGTTAAAATATTAATATTTGTGAAATTCTCTTATTAATCGAACATGGAAAATAGTAAAACAGGATCATTATGGTATTACTAATACTTTAACAATAAAAAATATATTAATGATCACAATCTATGATATGATTGACAGCTGAAAGCTAAGTGACAGACATGATTGAAATCACTTTTTGTTTCATCAGATAATGTTTTCTTCTGTCTGTTGTTGTTTAATTCGGATAACATAAAGTGTGTTTTTTAAAAAAAATCATATTTTCATCTGCTGTTATGGCGGGATTCGTCCAGGTGTTTTGAAATTCAGATTGATTCGTTTTTATTTCACATCTATAGCACATATGGTTGTGTCGAAACGTTCCGTATCATGCCTAATAGGTAGTTAGTGATACATTTTTCCTCTATGGGACAACAGTAGATATTGTAGCGGAATAGTTTTTAAATTATGTGTCCACTTGAAGAGATATAATAGGCAGTTACTGACACAACACACAACACACTGTTTTCAGTATTACGTGAGGAAACGTAGGTTTATTTATGGGCAACAAAATAGCAGAAAATAGTAAGTCGATACGTCCATTTTCCAGAATGTATTATATGAATTTAAAATGATATTTATTTACATCCCCCACCCCACAAAAAGAGAGTTACATGACAAATATTACAAATTATTTGTCGACAAAAGTTCATGATTTGTGATTGTTATTATTTCGATAAAATATATAATTATGGTATAATTATAATACTAACATGTACGTTATCAGAATACTTACCGTATTGTGCGGGTTAGTTACGAAGTTTTGTGAGGAATTCTGAGCTATTGAGGGGTTATTATGGAGTTATAGGAGCTGCTGATTTTGGTGCACTTGTTCCTAAATTATTTGTTGTCTTGCTTGGCGGTCTTCGGTTAGCTTCGATACTTCGTTGGTTTATTCAGTTAGTGATCAAATTCGATGTTTTTTCTCTCGACTTATTTACCTACAGCGCTAGTGATGGCTTGTTTGATACTACATATACATATATACAGTTAAAATATATCTGACGTCGTTCTGTAGATAAAAATGAAATCCAAATCGGTGATTAATTTTGAACATTTATATTCAATTATCTGGCTGTACAACGGATCAGAGATAACAACGAGTAGTAGTAAACCATCGTTCATATATATCTTAATATGTAGCAGTTTTTTTGGTTAATACATACCTAAATATGTAGCAGTTTTGTTGGTTAATATATACCTAAATATGTAGCAGTTTTGTTGGTTAATACATACCTAAATATGTAGCAGTTTTGTTGGTTAATACATATCTAAATATGTAGCAGTTTTGTTGGTTAATACATACCTAAATATGTAGCAGTTTCGTTGGTTATGACATACCTAAATATGTAGCAGTTTTGTTGGTTAATACATACCTAAATATGTAGCAGTTTTGTTGGTTAATACATACCTAGATGTGTAGCAGTTTTGTTGGTTAATATATACCTTAATATGTAGCAATTTCATTGGTTAATACGTATCTTACTATATAGCAGTTTCGTTGGTTAATATGTATCTTAATATATAGCAGTTTCGTTGGTTAATATGCATCTTAATATATAGCAGTTGTATTGGTTAATACGTATCTTAATATATAGCAGTTTCATTGGTTAATACGTATCTTAATATGTATCAGTTTCATTGGTCAGCAAATCACCCCAAATCACTTGATGTTAGTGAGGAAACTACATATATCATCTGTAGAGCTTCAATGTTATTGTTATTCATACAATGATCTCCCCTTCTCCAAGTGACTCAGTAATAAGTCTGGAAACTTGTAACATAAGAAAACGAGTTTTGATACCCGTGGTGGGCATAGCTAAGACAGCCCACTGTGAGCCTCTGCGCTCAACAACAAACAAAGATACTGAACTATATCCTGATGGAAAGGAAATCAAAATCAGAATATTTCTGAATACTTCAAAATTATGTGAACACTTTTCGCTAGTTCGTATATGCCTTTAACGGATAAGCCTAAGAGTTTTATAACTCAAACAATTATGTTTCGATAGCCGAGATGAACACAACGTGAATTTTCTCTTTTGCAGCCTTGCGTTTCACATCAAGCAAAACATTGTATACAATTATCAGCTAATTACACGAGCGAGACAGTTTCAAGTAAAAAAATATTAAATTTTTGACGTAAAATGTTTTACATTAAAAAGAGTGTATCAGCCTTTCACGATTCAACTTTAAGGTTGTGAAGAAACATGGATTTCCTCGGCTAGGACTCGTTTATTAATACTTATGTAAGTTTTTATATTTTAATTATTTACTCTGGTCCTCATCGTGAACAGGGTTCGTAGGTATCATATGTAAGTATTTGAGTGAGTAATTTAAATCAATGCCTTCAAATGCACGAACATTTTTTTCGGGTTAAACTGCAGCTCAAACACTACCGAACTGTAATAACGTTTTGAGAAACTATGGCTGGATCTCTCCGCCCGTGTTCACTTTGTTCTGTCAAACAAACGTTTACCGTATAGCTAGTTCTACTTGTTATTCAAACGTGTTCGAGTTTAATAAAAACATAATATATCTTTTTGTAATATATGGTTGGATAAAAAAAAAGTCATATCAGTGTGGTAATTATACAAGCCTAGACTATAAACATACACATACTGGCTGTTTACTACTTTTAATTTTCGTAAAAAGGCTTAGTTTATCATATTTTTGCTTTCATGAAAGCAGTGTATTATATATTAATGTATATTTCACATATTTGTAACAGCACTCCAGCTATATATCTGTCTTTGTGTTTCTATCGTATGTCTGTCTCCATATATGTACCCATCTACCTGGAACTTCCCAATGGTTCAGCAGTAAACATACTGGCTTATAACGCCCCAAATCGGATTTCGATACCCGTGATGAGCAGAACACAGAAAGTGTCTGCGCAGCTTCATTCATAACAAAGCTCCACCTACCTGTCATTTTTGTCTCTCTGGTAGTTTATTTGTTTCCACCTACAATAAATTCAGATGTATTAAACAGTAATGCAACTCAGCGCTCTCGCAGTGCCAAACCCGATGTCAAATCATTTCAAGTGCACTTTGAAGTATATACTATAATGGACAGAGGTTACAGGCTTTTGGTTAAGTCTAATGAACTGTTTAAAGGTTAAAAAACCTTACCCTGGCGTGATAATTAGAACTTATAGACAGATACTGATCTAAAGAGTCACGAGGGTGAACGTTTCAGGACGGTAACACTTTTTTATAAGTGGGTGTGTAGCAGGGGCATAAAGAGATAGGTGTCAAAAGTCTTACATCTGTGTACGTTTAAACACGTCTATAAAATACGACGTTTATATTCATAACATGTAACTTTGAGAACTTCATAGCGAAAACGTGAACGTATACTTTAAAGAATGTGCTTAAAGCTGTAGCGTAAAAATATGGTTATTAGTCGGTATTTATATGTTCATGTTTGATACTTGTGTATATACAGACACGTGTATTTCATAATTATTTCAGTTTATATCTGTTCACTTTTGATACTTATATTTATATATATACACACACACGTTTGATATTTCTTTTCGGATATATCTGTTCATATACCAGTGGTATATATATACATATCATTTGTAAATTATATTATTATATTAATTTTCTGAGGAAGGACATACCTCCAGATATTTCTAGCTTGAGCTTTATGTCTCTCATTGTATGATCTGTATGTCCAGCCAAGCTCCCGTACCTTGTAATTCTGAGCTTTATGTCTCTCATTGTATGATCTGTATGTCCAGCCAAGCCCCCGTACCTTGTAATTCTGAGCTTTATGTCTCTCATTGTATGATCTGTATGTCCAGCCAAGCTCCCGTACCCTGTAATTCTGAGCTTCATTTCTCTCATTGTATGATCTGTATGTCCAGCCAAGCTCCCGTACCTTGTAATTCTGAGCTTTATGTCTCTCATTGTATGATCTGTATCTCCAGCCAAGCTCCCGTACCTTGTAATTCTGAGCTTTATGTCTCTCATTGTATTATCTGTATGTCCAGCCAAGCTCCCGTACCTTGTAAGTCTTTCCCACACCACTGCCTTCCGCTAGTACAACGGTATGTCTACAGATTTACAACGCTAAAATCAAGGGTTCGATTCCCCTCAATGGACTCAGCGGATAGCCCGATGTGGCTTTGCTACAAGAAAACACACACATGCACAAGAATACTATATAAATTTTGTACTGGTGTATTCATGTATGTACACACATATGTGTTTGATATTTGAGTTTTTATAATCACACGTACGTTTAATCTAGTACTCATATATATTTAATATTTATTGTTATACACATGTGCGTGTGTAATACTCTAACGATTCGACGATTTATATGCATGATTGATATTTGTGTCAGAAATATATATATATATATGTGCGTCTCTGATATACTTGTGATATCTATACATAGAAGTAAATATAATGAAGATTCTGCTACAAATTATTTGTATATGAAATGTTTGCCGGGATACACAAACATTAGTCCTACAACAGATAATAAGCACGTTTTCGGTTTGTATGTATTTGTGATATTAGTAGCACATCAATAAATCAAAACGTTGTATGCTTTTGAAGAAAAATAAATGACCGTTCTTAATATAATTTAGATAAACATTTATTATAAATAGTCTGTTGGATTTGTGAAATCTTCGTGTAATATTGGAGATTAGTTCCATTGTTGTTATTATTAATCAACGTGCCACACAATAGGTTATCTGTTCTTTTCTCACTGTAGGGATAGAGTCCAAACTTTTATCGTTATAACCTCTGAAGCTTACTGCTAAGTTATCAGGGCGTACTTAGCTATATAACAATTTAAACATGCTGCTATTGAAACCACAACCGTGTTTGATAATTTCATTTCGTAACTTGCTTAAACCATATCTTGCGAAAATATCTTTCAAACACTTCTTAATAATGCGAAGAATAATTTACTGATATCTTAAGGTGAACTGTTTAGAACAAGAGCAAAGTGTTTAAGGTCGTATGTTTGTCGAAGGTTTCTTGAAGTGTGTGGAGTTTAGGGCAATATTAAAGGGTTTAAGATCGTATGTATGTAGAAGGTTTCTTGAAGTGTGTATAGTTTAGGGCAATATTAAAGGGTTTAAGATCGTATATGTGTAGAAGGTTTCTTGAAGTGTGTATAGTTTAGGGCAATATTAAAGGGTTTAAGATCGTATGTGTGTAGAAGGTTTCTTGAAGTGTGTATAGTTTAGGGCAATATTAAAGGGTTTAAGATCGTATGTGTGTAGAAGGTTTCTTGAAGTGTGTATAGTTTAGGGCAATATTAGAGGGTTTAAAATTGTATGTATGTAGGTAGTTTCAAGGACTACAGTTTAGAACAATATTAAAGTGTTAAAGGTCGTATGTATCTTGGTAGTTTCAAGGACTACAGTTTCGAACAATAATAATGAGTTTATGATCGTATGTATCTAGGTAGTTTCAAGGACTACAGTTTAGAACAATATTAAAGAGTTTAAGGTCGTATGTATCAAGGTAGTTTCAAGGACTACAGTTTAGAACAATATTAAAGAGTTTAAGGTCGTATGTATCTAGGTAGTTTCAAGAACTACAGTTTAAGGTAGTTTAGAACAATATTAAAGAGTTTAAGGTCGTATGTATCTAGGTAGTTTCAAGAACTACAGTTTAAGGTAGTTTAGAACAATATTAAAGAGTTTAAGGTCGTATGTATCTAGGTAGTTTCAAGGACTACAGTTTAGAACAATATTAAAGTGTTAAAGGTCGTATGTATCTTGGTAGTTTCAAGGACTACAGTTTCGAACAATAATAATGAGTTTAAGATCGTATGTATCAAGGTAGTTTCAAGGACTACAGTTTAGAACAATATTAAAGAGTTTAAGGTCGTATGTATCAAGGTAGTTTCAAGGACTACAGTTTAGAACAATATTAAAGAGTTTGAGGTCGTATGTATCAAGGTAGTTTCAAGGACTACAGTTTAAGGTAGTTTAGAACAATATTAAAGTGTTAAAGGTCGTATGTATCAAGGTAGTTTCAAGGACTACAGTTTAGAACAATATTAAAGAGTTTGAGGTCGTATGTATCTAGGTAGTTTCAAGAACTACAGTTTAAGGTAGTTTAGAACAATATTAAAGAGTTTGAGGTTGTATGTATCAAGGTAGTTTCAAGGACCACAGCTTGTAAAACACATAATTTCATTTCCCTTCCTAGTGGTAAATATTTCATTGTTAGTTTAGCAGGATAATCACCACTAGCAGACAACATCTATGATATTCAAACATAGTTTCTTAACCCTTGGGTCTCAACCCAAAATGGGGTCGTCATAAGATGTAAAAGGGTTAGGAACATATGATGCATCTATTTGTTTAAGATTTTTTTGTATGTTTGTTTTTTTAGTACTGATCGCAACTGGACAATGAACTTTAACAAATTGGTCGTTAACCGAGAAAAAAGGTTGAAAGACACTGGTCTTAAGAAATATCACTAGGTCATAGGTTAACAACTGGAATATTTAGTTCTCAGTGCATTCATGTTCGGCTAGTTTCTTACAAGTTAAACTATTATGGAGCCATGACTAGGTGTAGTCATTGTCTGAACGCCTTATGTATCTTTAATAGAAATTTGAAACAAATCGACTTGGTGTAGTTGTTCTCAGAACGTAATGAGATTTTATAAAAAATAAACGTTTGGTCGTTATTATATCAATAGAGTTGTTTGTTTAGAACCAAACATAAAGCTACACAAAAAGCTATCTGTGCTCTGCCCACCAAGGGTATCAAAACCCAGTTTGTAGCGAGCGGTGTAAGTCCGAAGATATGCCGCTGGGGAGTGTATTCATCTAAATCGGATAACGTTTAACATTTGACATAAAGGTCACGGTTAGAAATACAGCATATGTGGATTGCTAAATTATAACACTACATTATTTAGATAAAAGAAGTGATAAATAACTGTTATTGTTTCTGCTCAAGGACCAAGACCCAGCCGTTGTATAACAGAAGAAAACATAAAAAGGGAGGGAAAAAAAATACCAGTTAAACGTCTGCGCGTGACAAGTTGTTATGATGTAATGAATTTACCATTTTAACAGAACATAGTCTTTGGTAGACGGAAACGATACCTTGGGCAGACTTGGAAATGCATTTCGATTATTCGCTATCATAAGAAAATAACTCGATTATAATTTATAGTAGCGACGCCCCAACCAATTAATGTTGTCATTTGAAAACGTTTCTGGTCACGTTATTCGTCCGCAGCTGTAAAAATATTTAATACGATAAATCAACAACGTTATAAAAACATCTCGAAAAGACACAACTGTATACCATATTTCGGCCGGAAATAAGACACATGAAAGGTTTATAATTTTAAAATAAATTAATAATTACCACCAACGCCACAGTTGTAATGAAATACATTCATCTGATTTTATGTGCAACTTCAATAGTATATCGTATACGGGGAAAAAAAATACGGTGTTTAATAAGGGACATTAGTATGATTAAGAATTATGTGGTTTTACAGATTTATAGATATAGTAATGTGTTAGAAAAGTGAGTAACCGTTGTTAAGCTCCTTACTGTCAAGTGGATTTAGAATATTTGATCTCCTACAACAAAAGTACCGTGACTAAAAAGGTATAATCTTCTATCAGTCGCGATAAATACAAGCAAATCGATCGGATACAAATCGACCAAGTACCTTGTTCATAAAAGTTTTGAAACACGTATTCAGCGTGATCTGGAATAAAGATATTTCAAAGATTACACACATTTAGAAGACCGTTGTTATTCCACAAAAAAATACTTGTTATTAAACACGTTTCAAGCGAAGATCAAATTTTAATGTCCGTAAATCCTCACTTCCATACTTCACTCTTGAATCGAAACATTTCCGAAACGTTTCTTTCAGTATTTTAAAGTATTACGAACGTTTCGCGTGGGAAAATATTGAAACAATTTCGAAATGTTTCGGTCAGGATCTCAAAGTATCGTGAACGTTTCGCGTGGGATATTATTGAAACACTTTCGAAATGTTTCGGTCAGGATCTCAAAGTATCATGAACGTTTCGCAGAAGAAATGGTTAGCATTTTATGTTATAAAATTATTTATGTAATTATCGACATAATGTTTTATATATTTTCTAAAGATTCGAGCTCATTGCATCGTAGGATTTGGAATTTTTTAATCTGAAGAGCACTCCATGTATCCATAAGCTAAACAATTGGGTCAGAGACCTGCAGAGGTTCAAACATAGCCGTTTTTTTTTTATTTATTTCGAACTACTTACCAGAGGGATGATAGCTAGCTAGTAGTACACATTGCAATCGAATAAAGGGATTTACTGTCACGTTTATAACACTCAAAGACGAAGTTTCAGGGAGCGTTAAGTATATCACGTTTTGAACCCTGAACCTTCCAGTCGACAGTCTGACAAGTTATCCACTACCTACGCCAGTTAGGCTTAATTACAACTTGGAGTCTAATTTATATTGGTAAAATATAGTTGACTTTAGATTTATAGAATTTTTTTAATTCTTATTTCGAGTTAATGTTTGTCTATTTTTAGTACTAAAAAGTAGGCTAACCGCCGAGCGTCAGAGACTTTTCGACTTAAAATCATACCAGTAAGTGCACATTTTCTGAAGATGGCAAAATGGAAATCAGGTGGAACTTGTTACCCCCCTCTTTTTATCAGAAGAGTATTTGACCTTTGACATTTCCATGGCGAGTGCTAAGTGGAACCTGTGATTCGAAGCACTAATGCCTTAAACCTAATTAAAGTAAACAGTAAACAGTATACTTGAAGGAAACTAAAGTCAAATGAGCTACAAACGTAGAACCTTCCTCTATCATATATATTTTGCTAGTCTTCTCGCCCAACCATATAAGGGTTATAAGTCGGGTTTTGTCAGATAACAGCTTGCGTCGTTTCTCATGTGTACCTTCCTGGGAACCGGTCTGACGCTGGCGACAAGCCTGTCCTGCCTGTGTCAGCCACGGCTGATGAATGTCTAAATTACCCCCATGTTAGAGGTATAACTGCATGTCTCGGTGCATGTCATATGTTTCTGCTCTCATCTGTCCATTTTCGTTATTTTACTTCATAATTTCTTTTATTTATAAACGTTTCACTTTGCGGGTAAGTTTTATTCGAAATTAGCCATCCAAATGCCTCCAGTAAGCTGATAAAAATAATGAAGTATTTAAGCGACTAGAATCTGTTTTCAATATTTCCTGCAAACTTGTTTTAGAAGACGACGCGAACAGAGTTACCTGTCCAACTCCACAACTGTTTGTAAACATTACAGATTTATTCATGGCTCGGCCTGGATAGGTGGTAAGCGCGATCGACTTGAGGGTCACGGGTTCAAATCTCCCTCACACCAAACATGTTCGCCATTTTAGCCGTGGGGTATATATAATACGGAGAACCCCACTACTCGTTGGTCAAATAATAGCCCAAGAGCTAGCGGTGGGTGGTGATTATAGCTGCCTTCCCTCTAGTCTTAAACTACTAAATTAAGGACGGCTAGTGCAGATAGCACTCGTGTAGCTTTGCGCGACATTCACAAAACAAACAAACAGACTTATAGTGTGAATATTTGGAATATTTTGTGTGGCTCCCCTAATTTAAATATAAAATACGAGGTGATTGTTGTGAATTTCTCAGTTTGCATTACTATAATACAATGGAGGAGATTGTTGTGAATTTCTCAGTTTGCATTACTATAATACAATGGAGGAGATTGTTGTGAATTTCTCAGTTTGCATTACTATAATACAACGGAGGAGATTGTTGTGAATTTCTCAGTTTGCATTACTATAATACAACGGAGAAGATTGTTGTGAATTTCTCAGTTTGCATTACTATAATACAATGGTTGTGATTTTTGTGAATTTCTCAGTTTGCATTACTATAATACAATGGAGGAGATTGTTGTGAATTTCTCAGTTTGCATTACTATAATACAATGGAGGTGATTGTTGTGAATTTCTCAGTTTGCATTACTATAATACAATGCAATTTTCGTACTGGCAGAATACAAATTAAATGTTCGAATATGATTTACCACCCACGAACACATCACTGATTAATATTCAAAATAAGTCTGTTAATCGAGAAAGTAAACCCAAAGGACGATTGTGGTACGTTTGTTTGTTTTGAATTTTCGCGCAAACGAGGGCTATTTGCGCTACCCATCTCTAATTTATCAGTGTAAGACTAGAGGGAAAGCGGCTAGTCATCACTACCCATCACTAACTCTTGGGCTACTCTTTTACCAACGAATAGTGGGATTGACTGTCACTTTATAATGCTCACACGGCAGAAAGGGCGAGCATGTTTGGTGTGACGGAGATGCGAACCCGCGATCCTCAGATTACGAGACGAGTGCCCAAAAGACTTGGTCATGACGGGTCGAGATGAAAAGATTGTAGAGAGAAGCGAAGTCGATATGTGTCATTTGTGGGTTTCAGTATGTAATATGGGGTTTGGATTAGAGGGCTCTCAGTTTCTTACATAAGCTTCACCCAAGAGATCATAATTAAAACTTTATTTTTATATGGTTAGTTATTGATATTCGTTGTTTAGGAATATTGTATAAATAAAACACTCACTTCAGTCAGAAAGAGCAGTTCCAGTAACTTTCATTTATCACCGCCCTCTAGCGACGTACGAGGAAAAATATAAATATATTTCTGACTAACCACACACATCTAACAGTGGCTTAGCGGTAAGTCTGAAGGCTTATAACACCAAAACTCAGGTTTCGAGACCTGTTGTGGGTAGAGCACAAATAGTTCTTTGTATAGCATATATGCGATGAGTCTTTATCAGTTACCGCAATATTCGTTTGAACATAATTTAGTAGCGGTCTACATTAGAATAAATGTTGCTACCATATTTCCAATGAATTCCTTATGTTTTACAAATATTCGATGTATCATGAAACATATCAGAAAAACATACTTGCTCTCTGGACTTCCAAAAAATACCACTCAGAAATTGACCGGAAAATAATAAAGGAAATACATTTTTGATTTAAAATGGGTACCAATGATAAAACAGTCAACATAGTTTATTGGTTTGAAAATGTTTCGTTTTTAAAAAACCTTCTCCGTTTCACAGTACAGAGAGCAGTATTTGAGATACCACTGACAAATAATAGTTTAATATTAAGTATGTGCTAGATTTTTATATGAGATATAGAGTAAAAATAACAATTAACATATTGTCAGATTTTTACCTCCACAAGAGATCTCTCACATACAAATTCGCCAATAGGCACCAGCATTCTGGACCAGGCTACCGTTCGGACGAAATAATTCATACATCCTTATAAAAAACCATCAAGGTTCATTTTCAAGACAAGTTTGTATTTCTCATCCAATAGAAACATAGGCCTACATTCACCACTCATAATAACAAAACATATCATTGTATATAATTTCATCAGCTGGTCTTAGAGATAATGTCATCACTTTTACATTAGGCGAAACCCAAAACCCGGAGCGAACGAGCTGTAGTCGAAGGAAAAAAAGGCTGAAAGTTTTTATGAAAAAAGTAAAAATATCCATGAAACTTTTACTCAACTGAACAGTTAAAGTAAAGAAGAAAACCACGAAACTAAGAAAAAGCTGTTCAAACCGTATCTATATACATAATACTGAACAAAGTAATACGAAATTAAGCTTAGGTCCAGTATTACTGAAATAAAACAAGAAATATATATGTATGTAAGTTCTGACACTTTCACGTGTTACCTTCAGTGAAGGAAACAAACGTTGGACTACAGAGGACTGGTGGAAATGTCGAATGTCGTACTCACTTAAATATGTTGTTGATTCCGTAACACTGGTTCTCAAAATTAAAGCTGTAATCAGAAATAAGTGAAATAAACCTGTATATTTATTAAGTAAGTCGTAAGTAAAAAAAAATACTAAAAGTTTATATGAAGAAAATAAAAATATCCATGAAACTTTTGCTCAAATAAACAGTTAAAGAATAGATTTATCAGAGTTCTGAAAAAGATTCCACCATGAGTTCGTCACAATCTTGGAAGAGATGCCATCACGAGTTCATTAGATTCCTGAGAGAGATACCATAACTAGTTCGTCAGAATCCTGAGATATGATCGTAATACGAAGAAGTGTTTTTACCAATTTTTAAGAATATCGAAAGCAACAGATACTGAGAATTTGCTCTGACTAGAACTTAGATTACACTAAAATACTGCGGTGAAGGTATTCAGGTGAAAGATTTGTACACAAGGATTTATTATTACAATATGATTACGTAACGATCCTTATAATAATCCCACCAGGGTGTGTTAGTTTGTTTTGGAATTTCGCACAAAGCTACTCGAGGGCTATCTGTGCTAGCCGTCCCTAATTTAGCAGTGTAAGACTAGAGAGAAGGCAGCCAGTCATCACCACTCACCGCCAACTCTTGGGCTACTCTTTTACCAACGAATAGTGGGATTGACCGTCACATTATAACGCCCCCACGGCTGGGAGGGCGAGCATGTTTGGCGCGACCGGGATGCGAACCCGCGATCCTCAGATTACGAATCGCACGCCTTAACACGCTTGGCCATGCCAGGCCGCCCACCAGGATGTGAAATTCTGGGTATCGGGCTAAGCAGGGCTTATAAGCATGCCACCAGAACGTTATGATAAAAAACGATTCCACTGGTATCCATTTAGGGATATAAGTAGTAAGGCATCATTGATCAAGAAAAATGTTATAGTTACAATTACTCCAGCAAGATCATATTGGAAAAACGACTATTGGAAATCGGATTCATGTAGACTTATGACCAACAATTTATGAATAATGTTATTATAGTACAAGTTCTGATGAACTGGGTCAGCTGGTGTTTTAGTTGTTGTTGTCAGTCTATTGTGATACAATTAATTCATTAAAATTTTTGAATCTCACTTGGAATGTAAGTAATGAAGAATTGGACAGATTAAGACTTTATATGTCGGTGAGCAGCACTATTTGACGAGAATATAAAAGCAACAAATGGTTTAAGGAGTGCCATTATTTACAGATGTCACCAAGAAGACAATAATGAGCTGACAGAGAAATGAATCCATTAAAACCTGAATATTTTACAATTCAATGGTCCCAAAGAAATAGTCGAAGTAGACAAATGAGTATGGAGAAAAAGTTTTAATTTTAAAATTAAATACTAAGTATAGATTAAAAATACGATCTCTGTAGAAAAGTTTACGGTTTGTATATGTCATATTGATTACAGACAAATATGGTTGTCCAAACAGAACACTCATGTTTCACTTACATGAAACTTGTCTAACTATTATTGAGGTTAGAATATGTTTAAATATAAACATGTTTATTTCAGATATAAACGGAATTGAAGAAGTTGTTAAACTTCATATATTGCCTGCAAACTTATCTGTGATATTTGTATTTATAGCAAAGCTGCCAAAGTCAATACTGCCTTTAACACTAAAACTATATTAAAAGTTTTTTTATACGTTTCCACATACAAGGCCTGACATGGCCAGGTGCTTAAGGCACTCGACTCGTAATCTTAGAGTCGCGGGTTCGAATCCCCGTCGCACCAAACATGCTCGTCCTTTCAGCCGTGGGGGCGTTATAATGTCACGGTCAATTCCACTATTTGTGGGTAAAAGAGTAGCCCAAGGGTTGGCGGTGGGTGTTGATGACTAGCTCCCTTCCCTCTAGTCTTATATTGCTAAATTAGGGACGGCTAGCGCAGATAGCCCTTGTGTAGCTTTGCGCGAAATTCAAAACAAACAAACAAACAAACCATGGATATTGTGTACTGCTCAGTTTGTACACTGACAAACAAACATACAAACCATGAATATTGTGTACTGCTCAGTTTGTACACTGTTTTCAACATTATACTTTAAAGGAAACGCTGAAATCAGTTTTTGTACAGTTTAAATAACTAATTGTTGTGTTTTACATTTAACAGTTAACAAATGTGATAACAAATATTGTACTTAAAGTTACAGTTTGACCCTGAAGGTGGAAGATCTACCTTTCAAAAGCGCTCGCTCGCGTTATAGGTTTTTATTCATTTCTATCAGGACTTCTTAAACCTACGTGTTTTTCTAACATTATGAATGATTATTGTAATATATTTTTAATTGATAGAGTATGCCCTAAAATCTCCTGGTGTTGAATGTGAGACAGCTAGTCGCTAACAACATCTGGTGTTTATTACGATGTATCTAGTCTCGAATAACATCTGGTGTTGATTATGAGGTACCTAGTCGCTAACAACATCTGGTGTTGATTATGAGGTACCTAGTCGCTAACAACATCTGGTGTTGATTATGAGGTACCTAGTCGCTAACAACGCCTGATGTTGATTGCGAGACACCTGATCGCTAATGATACCGTCTACGACTGTGATGCTCCTTGTCGCTAATAACACTTAGTGTTGAAATTATGATGTGCCAAGTCGTTAACAACATCTGGTGTTGATTGTGAGACACTTAGTCGCTAACATCCATCAATGTTCTTTATGAGGTATAATTTGAAGACAACATGGATTTCAGAATACACAGAATACGACATACCACTAACTCTTCTACTGACACTGAAACTATACTTAAGGATAGGAACAGACTATGAAATATACAAGATACAGATTTATCTAAAAATTTATTTTTTCACTGTAAACGTTCGTGGTAACTTTGAAATGTTTTGAAATAATCTTCCCGATCAATCAGTGATCAATCACTATTAAAAGTTTTGTTTTTGAATACGAGACACCATATGAAAGGTCAATATAAATAAAGTTATTTTGTGTAACTGTTTCAACTAACGGAAGTAAGTTTGTTTTAAAAAAGGTAGACAACAGAAAGATGTTGTAAGGTTAAACATATTAAAGTGTAACATTGCATGTGTAGAGAACACTTCAGAGAATCTCTTTCTCTCACCGTCCAGCCCATCTGACGAGTTCTAGTATTGAACGAAAGGTCACTTGGGCATTGACTTGCAGGAGACAAAGAGAGACCCTGAACTTCTGTGTTACACGATTCTAATTCTGGATCTAAAATGAACAATTTCAGAAAAACGTGAGAACCACGAAAAAAACAACTGTATTTATATAATATTCATATAATATTTATCACATATTTTAAGCCCCACGAGTTTCTAACTTTTATAGTTAGGTAAAATTACCCATTTTCAAAATAATATACCCAAGACACCGGTGTTTAGAAGAGCACAGATAGCACATTGAAGTACTAAAATATTAGTAGGAGTTTGTTTGTTTTTTTTCTTGTAATTCTAAAGTTGTTTTCTGTAAATTTCTTTGTGTAACGCCTTCCTTAATGGGAGTTCTTTATCCAATTTAATAAGGGTTCTAACAACGACTAGACATACTAATAGTTCAATATAAATCAAGTGAAGGAAAGAAAAATACATGAAATACTGATTAACTTCCACCTGATACGATACACACAGCTTTATATAGTGTTAAATACAAATATTGTTTGACTACCCCCTGATATAATACACACAGGTACCAGCAGTGTTAAACACCAATACTGTTTGACATCCACCTGATATGATACACACAGGTACCAGCAGTGTTAAACACCAATACTGTTTGACTTCCACCTGATATGATACACACAGGTACCAGCAGTGTTAAACACCAATACTGTTTGACTTCCACCTGATATGATACACACAGGTACCAGCAGTGTTAAACACCAATACTGTTTGACTTCCACCTGATATGATACACACAGCTTTATATAGTGTTAAATACAAATATTGTTTGACTACCCCTGATATAATACACACAGGTACCAGCAGTGTTAAACACCAATACTGTTTGACTTCCACCTGATATGATACACACAGGTACCAGCAGTGTTAAACACCAATACTGTTTGACTTCCACCTGATATGATACACACAGGTACCAGCAGTGTTAAACACCAATACTGTTTGACTTCCACCTGATATGATACACACAGCTTTATATAGTGTTAAATACAAATATTGTTTGACTACCCCCTGATATAATACACATAGGTACCAGCAGTGTTAAACACCAATACTGTTTGACTTCCACCTGATATGATACACACAGCTTTATATAGTGTTAAATACAAATATTGTTTGACTACCCCTGATATAATACACACAGGTACCAGCAGTGTTAAACACCAATACTGTTTGACTTCCACCTGATATGATACACACAGGTACCAGCAGTGTTAAACACCAATACTGTTTGACTTCCACCTGATATGATACACACAGGTACCAGCAGTGTTAAACACCAATACTGTTTGACTTCCACCTGATATGATACACACAGGTACCAGCAGTGTTAAACACCAATACTGTTTGACTTCCACCTGATATAATACACACAGGTACCAGCAGTGTTAAACACCAATACTGTTTGACTTCCACCTGATATGATACACACAGGTACCAGCAGTGTTAAACACCAATACTGTTTGAATTCCACCTGATATGATACACACAGGTACCAACAGTGTTAAACACCAATACTGTTTGACTTCCACCTGATATGATACACACAGGTACCAGCAGTGTTAAACACCAATACTGTTTGACTTCCACCTGATATGATATAATACACACAGGTACAAACAGTGTTAAATAACAATACTGTTTGCAATGCATTTGATATGATACACACATATGCTAACATATTTAACTAAAAAGATGTTGACTTCCACGTGATCTAGCACGTACGGACACTGACTCCAGACAAAACTACACGTCATTTCGGTTATTGACGTGTTGGACAATCTCAGCGGGCTTGTGCATTACACACGAGGTTTGCACCTCAACTATTTGTAATCTAATTAATGTTATTCAGTTCTTTGCGGTATCAACTCCCGTATTTAAGTAAAATAAACTGAGCTTTACGAAAAATTCTAGATAAAAACAGACATTTTCACTGGTGAAAAAGAAAATAAACAAAAGAATGAACACCTGAGGTAACAAAAAGTTTCCAGTGTGAAGTTTAATGTGATATAATTCATTCAAATTTGAGTCAGGTTTATATAAAGAAAAGTTCACACAGACATTTCGAAACTGACACCTTTTGACTCAAACCAAATAATTAATTACAACACAAACAAACATAATTCAGATGGTGTTAAGCTTCCCCGCTAGTTTAATTTTTCTCAGGAGTTTCATGTATCATTTATCTAAACTAATATTTTCCTCTCTCCTAAAATATATTTTATTTAATATGGAATACTTTCGTCTACGTATGCGGATACTTACTAGGATCAGTACCCTAATTAATAAATGAACTACATATATGGTTAATTATTAGGATCAGTACCCTGTATATTAAAGGTACTACGTGTGTGGTTAGTACCTTAATTAATAAAGGAACTACATATATGGTTAATTATTAGGATCAGTACCCTATATATTAAAGGGACTACGTGTGTGGTTAGAATCAGTACCCCAATTAATAAAGGAACTATGCTTTTAGATTATATTTTAATATCAGTATTCTGATTCGATTTTTTTCACTTTCTTGCTTCACGGTTGTAGGATCGACATTTTCCATTCGCGTCGTTTCTCAAGTCCAGCTTCATGATATGGATTGAAATTGTTACACAAAGCAGGAGTTTGTTCCTACTTACTGACACACCTGTGTGGTAATCACCTTCCGTGACGCCTCCAGGTAACACAAAAAAGATACGGCGCTCAGGTGTGGCTAAACTCTGCGTGCCTTCACCCGAGAACACGCGTGCCAACCAGACGGAGAGGGTTACTGGTGCCTCACGGCTACAAACGGGTTGCAACATGGGCTCAGTCCAGAAGATAAATCACGGAGTTGTCAAAACGAAATCTTGTTTGAAGCTAGTATGTTATAATCCATCATAAAAAAAACAGACTGCCTCCGGGAAATTGTGTGAGAAACCCCTCCATTGTCTTGACCTTCGCCTGCAGAGGAAGTGAGCTTTAATATTACGGCAGAGGAAGTGAGGAAGTAATATTACTTCTTTTGACAGAAGTCTCGATCTTAAGGCGAAGCGATGATGAGTAAAATAAATGATGAAACCACTTAGAAACGTAAATAATCCTAAAACAAATGACCTCAAACAAATAATCTTAAAACAAATGACCTGAAACAAATAATCCTAAAACAAATAATCTTAAAACAAATAATCCTAAAACAAATGACCTAAAACAAATAAACCTAAATCAAATGAGCTTAAAACAAATGATCTTAAAACAAATGATCTAAAACAAATAGTCCTAAAACAAATGACTTAAAACAAATAATCTTAAAACAAATAATATTAAAACAAATGACCCCCACGGTCTTCTATTCTTTATATTTCTGGATGGGAGGGACTTTTTTGTTTTCTATTTGGAGCAAAGCTATAATTGTTACAAACTTTGACAGTAGCGTAAGTGAAGTTCAGAAACGAATTAGAGATCCCCAAGAACAAACTCAAAGTTTCTTCTTTTGAACTTGCCAAGGGTGAAAATCCATTTTTATGTTTTGATGAATCACTGTGTGATAACACAGTAAAAAGTCACCAAACATTACAGACAGTTTCGATTGAACTTTGTATAATAACACAGTAATAAGTCACAAAACATCACAAATAATTTGTTTCTGACTGCCAAAAAATAACTTCGTTGTCTCTTATTCGTGAGAATGTGAGTGGAACAAACGACTGGTTTGGTTTGGTTTGAATTTCGCGTAAAGTTACACGAGGGCTATCTGCACTAGCCGTCCCTAAATTAGCAGTGTACGACTATAGAGAAGGTAACCAGTTATTAACACCCACCGAAAACTCTTGGGCTACTCTTTTTATCAACGAACAGTGGGATTGACTAAATCCTGAATGTTTACCTTATAACGCCCCTAGGGCTGAAAGGGCGAACATGTTTGGTATGACAGTGATTCGAACCTGCGACCCTCAGGTCACGAGTCGAGCGCCTTACCCACCTGGTCATGCTGAGCCAAAATCCATCGCCCCAACGGAACAAACGAAACCAAATTTGTTTTGTATACAGAATAGATGTTCAACAATTACAGATATAATTTATCTGTGTTGTGTCCATCTCAGACGTGGAGACCCGTTATGAGCCCTCAGACCATCTGTTGACATTTTTAAATATTAATGTTGGTGTGTTTTGGTTGACACAGTTTTCAGACACAAGAACTGTTTTATCACAACGCCAGAAACTCTAACACTTTAATGTTAACACCTGTTAATGGTAAAATGTAACAGCTAGTGCAAAGATGAAAACCTCAAATGTTTTAACAATTATTTCCTAAACACTGTTCAACGTTCGTCTTATCTGAATGAATTTAAGCCATCACCAGTTTACTTAGAAACCAAAAGTGTTTTAGATGCTTGGCTAGATGCCAGTCAATGCGTTGATACCTTACTTCAGAGCGGTCATTGATTTGTGCTTAAATCAGTAGTCAATAATTTCACTGCTGAGCTGACTAACAAATATCTCTTGCACTCTACCCAGTGGTACGGCGGAATGTCTACGGACTTACAACGCTAGAAACCGGGTTTCGATACCCGTGGTGGGCAAAGCACGAATAGTCTTTTGTGTCGCTTTGGCTTAACTATTACAAACAAGCAAATAACTCCTTTGTTTTTATCACTCATGAGGCAGAACATAACAGAACCTTTGCAATAAATGAGACGGTGAACACGTCCCTTAGGCATCAAATAGGCCTGCCCAATGTTGGTTCCAACAATAATGTAGTAATGGTTCTAATCTCTGGTTCGGTCTGACCTTACGATGCCTTAGAAAACAGTCCATTAACCACCAGTATAATTTCCGAACAAAACATCTGGTTGGAGCGACACTCAACAAGTCTACACGGTGTCATTATATGATTGCTAATGTTTAGCCTTACCAAATTATATCACAAACCACACGGCTCGAGCAGTAAGTTCTGTATTTAGAGGGGCTGGTTAAGTTGGCTGTAGACAGTTGTTTGGAAGTCGTAACGCCCCATTACATTTCTCGAATGTCAGGTAAATCTTCTTATTAACTTCGCGCGCTTTATAGTCGGGTGGTTATGTTTTGCTACGTTTTTTTTTATTGTAAAGCAGCTGTTATAGTGTCTTCCTATCTTTGTAATTTTTGACAGTTGCTGATAGTTTTAGTATTTTCATTAACATGCAATAAATCATTAAAGTCGTGACAGCAGGAGTAATGAACAAAAATATGTAATTATACGGATACACCAAGAATGATTCTGGGGTCAGAAGTGTCAGGAAGAGGACTTTGTACAGATAGAAAGGCCAGGGCGCTCGACTCGCAATCTGAAGGTCATGTGTTCGAATCCCCGTCACGCTAAACATGTTCGGCCATTCAGCTATGGAGGACGTTATGATGTAACACTCAATCCTACTGTTGGTAACAGAGTAGCCCAAGACTTGGTGACGGGTGGTGATGATTAGCTAGCTGCCTCCCTGTAGATTATAACTTCACAAATTAGGGATTGTTAGCGGAGATAATCCTCTAGTAGCGTTAAGCGAAATTCAACAAGACAGCCAAACCTAAATTGATGCTTGAAATTAAATGTTATTTTCATCGAAATAAATGGATTATAAATGAATCAAATAAAAAATGCATTACTGTATGTTATCAAAGAATAAAATCTGTTTCAGGTTTTCAATGTTCTAATTAATAGTGAGATATATTTTCAAACTATTATACACTATATATTAAAAACATTTGTTAATGAACTGAATGTCCTATTTCTGTACAAGGAATTTATTATTTATTATCTGTTGAGTCCACCGAAGGTTTGGTTTTCTTTCGAATTTCGCGCAAAGCTACACGAGTGTTATCTGCGCTAGCCGTCCCTAATTTAGAAGTGTAAGGCTAGAGGAAAGGCAGCTAGTCGTCACCGCCCACGCCAACTCTTGGGCTACTCTTTTACCAATGAATAGTGGGATTGACCGTCACATTATAACGCCCCCAGGGCTGAAAGAGCGAGCATGTTTGATGTGCGGGAACTGTATCTTCAACCCTCAGATTACGAGTCGAGTGCCTTAACCACCTGGCCATGCCGGGCCTTCCAACGAAGGAAAACGTAGATTTTAATTAATGTTTAAAGTTTCTTACTTTGCACGAAATTCAAAGTTACAAGAGAGATATCTGCGATAGCCGTTTTTATTTAACATTGTAAGACTAAAGGGAAGGCAGCTAGTCATCACCACCCACCGCCAACTCTTGAGCTACTCTTTTACCAACGAATAGTAGGATTGGTCTTAACCTTATTATGCCCCACGTCTGAAAGGGCGAGCAGTCTGGTATGACGGAGTTTCCAGCCCGTGACCCTCAAATAATGAGGGAAGCGACCTAACCACCTGACTATGCCAGGCCTAAATATATTCAAAATTATATGAGTATCCATTCCTTGGAGTGAGGACAAGTAAGACATAGAGATGTGTTATTTAGACTTTTAATTCATAGTACATGTGGATAAGTTTTTGTGATTACATTTACGTATCGTGTCTTGTTATCTCCACAAATATTAACTTAAACAGATTTAATTTTGCACACATTTAGCCTTCAACTACTTAACTCTACAGGATAGAAAAGCGAGGTCTTCAGATTGACTTTTATTAACGTTGACAGCCCGTGTCATACGATATTTGTTAACTTTGACATCCCGTGTTATGCGGTATTTGTTAACTTTGATATCCCGTGCTATACGGTATTTGTTAACTTTGATATCCCGTGCTATACGGTATTTGTTAACTTTGGTATCCCATGCTGTACGGTATTTGTTAACTTTGATATCCCATGCTGTACGGTATTTGTTAACTTGTAATATTGTGAGTAGTCTAATATTAATTTAATATATTCCGTGTACGGTCTCACCTTCTAAGGAGACAAAACCTGTTCATAATTATTCTATATCTATACTGGCTAAAATATCATCTACTAATCTGACAGGACCTAGTCATAAATATTGTTACCGTAACTGTTAAATCCATGAAATAAAAGTCATAATACAAACACGATTACACATATATGTATTCAACACTTCTAAGTAAAATATTAAATTACTGAATTAAATTACTTAATTATTTATTTTTAAAAATACGTTTTTTTAAACGTTCCACTTTTTTGCACACTAGGGTGCGTGTGTTGCCACCACATGCAATTTGTGTTGTCTTTGTGTAGACGTCACGTACTGCAAGTTAATAACGGCATTAAAATATCTGTTGTTTTATTACTTTAATTATTTACGGTATTTAAATAGATGTTTTTTTTTCTTAGCCAAAAGTGTGACTTTTTTTTTTGTGACTTCATTTCCTTTCACCATTCTGTCTACAGTCTCACCATCTAAGTTTACGTGATCAAATAATAACAATTCTATAAGTACAGGAAGTCGTATCTTCGTCAAGACGTGTGTTGTAATTTATCTTAGAAATGTGTACCTTTAGAAGCCCTTTCTTTGACTAATTTTCATATTCACGCAAGTATCTAGAGACGTGAATCGTGATTTTCTTGGTAGAAGTCTACACTGAACCTCTCTTCTGCAAGGGTGTCCAAATCTTCCACCCCTACATGAAGAGGTGGATGGTTGTGGACTTGTGGACTTTTATTTCAAGAATTGGGAGACTCAGATTACAGATTTTACTAACTGATTCGACTCCCAGTACAAAGAACTTTAGTGAATAATAATGGCTGTAGGTCACACATCGAGAGCAGTTTTATATTGTAAAAGAACTTTAAACAAGTTTATCCGTACCCTCATCGTGTATTCTTTGTATCGAATGTATTTTCGTATTTTAAAAAGTTTTCAAAGTAAGTGTATGAATATAATCTTACGTTTCTCTGTCACATACTAAATATTACTGTCTGTATTTCGTGTATTCTCAATAAAAACAGTCACAAGAAATAGTATTTTAATAGATAATTATCGAAGATAAGAACACTATATATCTACTATAAGATAAGAACAGTATATATCTACTGTAAGATAAGAACACTATATATCTGCTATATGATAAGAACACTATATATCTGCTATATGATAAGAACACTATATATCTGCTATATGATAAGAACACTGTATATATCTACTATAAGATAAGAACACTATATATCTACTATAAGGTAAGAACAGTATATATCTACTATAAGGTAAGAACAGTATATATCTACTGTAAGATAAGAACAGTATATATCTACTGTAAGATAAGAACACCATATATCTACTATAAGATAAGAACACCATATATCTACTATAAGATAAGAACACTGTATATCTACTATAAAATAAGAACACTGTATATCTACTATAAGATAAGAACACTATATATCTACTATAAGATAAGAACACTATATATGTACTATAAGATAAGAACACTGTATATCTACTATAAGATAAGAACACTATATATCTGCTCTATGATAAGAACACTATATATCTGCTATAAGATAAGAAGACTATATATCTACTATAAGATAAGAACACTATATATCTACTATAAGATAAGAACACTGTATATCTACTATAAGATAAGAACACTATATATCTGCTCTATGATAAGAACACTATATATCTGCTATAAGATAAGAACACTATATATCTACTATAAGATAAGAAGACTATATATCTACTATAAGATAAGAACACTATATATCTACTATAAGATAAGAACACTGTATATATCTACTATAAGATAAGAACACTATATATCTACTATAAGATAAGAACACTATATATCTACTGTAAGATAAGAACACTGTATATCTACTATAAGATAAGAACACTGTATATCTACTATAAGATAAGAACACTGTATATCTACTATAAGATAAGAACACTATATATCTACTGTAAGATAAGAACACTATATATCTGCTATATGATAAGAACACTATATATCTGCTATAAGATAAGAACACTGTATATATCTACTATAAGATAAGAACACTGTATATATCTACTATAAGATAAGAACAGTATATATCTACTGTAAGATAAGAACAGTATATATCTACTGTAAGATAAGAACAGTATATATCTACTGTAAGATAAGAACACTATATATCTGGTATAAGATAAGAACACCATATATCTACTATAAGATAAGAACAGTATATATCTACTATAAGATAAGAACTGTATATATCTACTATAAGATAAGAACAGTATATATCTACTATAAGATAAGAACACTATATATCTGGTATAAGATAAGAACACTATATATCTACGTATATGTACGCATTCATTATTGAGTATTTTATTCAAGACAATGAACGAATAACGTGTTTAGTTAATTTGTTATTCATCCTCGTTTGTAAAGAGTTCGTAACGAATACTCTCGTGCAAAGTTCGGGACGTTCAACTCTAGCAAAAGGAGCGTATAAATCACGCACGGAAATTTAAATTTAAAAATGAACACGTTTCAAAAATTGCGGTAGATGTATGACCAGCATTAAGTAATATATTAACAACAATTTAATATAGTAAGATATTGCTTGTTTGTGTGTTTGTTTTGAATTTCGCGCAAAACTACACGAGGAGTATCTGCTCGAGGTGCTTCTAATTTCGCAGCGTAAGACTAGACAGAAGGCAGTTAGTCATCACCACCCACCGCCAACTCTGGGGATAGTCTTTTACCAACGAATAGTGGGAATGATCGTAACAATATAACGCCCCTACGGCTGAAAGGGCGAGCATGTTTTGTGTGACGGGGATTCGAACCCGCGACCCTCAGATTACGTGTCGAACGCCTTAACAACCTAGCAATGTCGGGCCAAGTAAAATATCATCTCCAATATATACACGAGTAGATCATACGGGTTGCGGTGAAGGACGCACAATAGAACGCACGTGTAGAAAGAAGTAATAAAAAAAACTTTCCTCACCACTGAAATAAACAATCAGAATACCAGTTTGGTTTCTTTTACATAAATGACTTAAATTCGAAGAAAATGTCTATTTTAAGCCACGGTTCAAATGTTTAATTTCTATATACATAAAGAATCTTTCGAAATGAAAACCTAGCTTTTAAACTTATATGCATAAAAACCTCTGGGATGGTTAGAATAAAAAGAACAAGCGCTCGTACACAAATATATGTAATACAGAATTAAGAACACGTTTACGTTTGTGTTAAACGAAATACAGATGTCGCCCTGTAGGATTGAAAACCGTAGAACTGACTTCCCGATGAAGACTTCTTCTTTCTTTTGGTTTGGTGTGGCTTGTTTTGAATTTCGCGCAAAGCTACACGAGGACTATCTGCGCTAGCTGTCCCTAATTTAGCAGTGTAAGACTAGAGGGAAGGCAGCTAGTCATCACCACCCACCGCCAACTCTTGGGCTACTCTTTTACCAACGAAAAGTGGGATTGACCGTCACATTATAACGCCCCCACGGCTGAGAGGGCGAGCATGTTTGGCGCGACTCGGGCGCGAACCCGCGACCCTCAGATTACGAAGCGCACGCCTTAACGCGCTAGGCCATGCCAGGCCCCGGGGTCTCTTTTAACCGCAAGAATAACCGTTTGAAGTAAGATCGAATTTTTGTTCAAATTAGATGAAACCTCATTTCCATCTGACATAGAAAGCTGTATATATCATTAAGTTGTAAGAAGTGAGCAAAAATCATTCTAAGTACAGAGAAATGTCACTCAGTTTAACATGAAAATGTGTTACAAGTCTTATATGTAGGACACATCATTATTGGAAACTTTCACCATTTACATCGTAAGTGGACTATTGTTCTAAATAATAATTCATTCTATTCTTTATCCAGTTAATATATTACAAGTATAAACACGCGATCAGAGTACTGTACCAGGAAAACTGAGCTCTCAGTATGTACGACAAACTGTCTGACACAGATAGCTCCCTTTCCCGGTAGCTTAACTCTATTCTTAGGAGCCTAGAACGCTAACAATCGGATATCGAAACCAGTGGTGGGCAGTGTACAAATATCCTAGTTGTATAGCTTTGTGACAACCTACAAACAAACAGACACTGAGAGAACGTGTTTGTTTCAGATATTGTAAAAAGCTGCACAAGGGCCCTCTGCGCTAGCTATTCTCCATTAAATAGTGATATTTGACCGTTTCTCTTATAACGCACCAAAGGCTTTCAAGTGTAAGGTACGATTTTATATTGAGGGATGCAAACCGTGGACCATCGGATTGATAGTCTGCCACGTTAACCACTACGCAACTCCCTGTCTAACTGAGAAAGAAGTTTCGTTAACAAAAACCAATCCTTTTCTTATTTTTCTTTTAATTCTTCGGTCTATTACATTCTTATCTCCAGCATGAGCAGGTGGTTAGGGTGCTTGACTCGTAATCTGAAGGTCGCGAGTTCAACTCCCCGTCCTACCAAACATGCTCACTCTTTATGTCGTGGGGGCGTTATAACTAAAGCTCAATTCCACTATTCGTTTGCAAAAGAGTATCCCAAGAGTTGGCGGAGGGTAGTAATGACATGTTGTTTTCCTTTTAATTTTTCACTGTTAAACTTCGGACAACTAGTACAGACAGCCTTTGTGTAGCTTTGCTTGAAATTTGTTATTTCATAACTCCTAACACCCATTTTAATATTTCATAACTCCTAATATCCATTTTAATATTTCATAACTCCTAAAACCCATTTTAATATTTCATAACTCCTAACACCCATTTTAATATTTCATAACTCCTAACACCCATTTAATATTTCCTTCACATAATTGCAACAAAATGGTTTTCAACCACCCTACCTAAGCCTTTTTTTTCCTCATTAATCATTAATTGTGAGGTCCATATATTTTATCATACCTGAGGAATTTGATGTTCTTGCTTCTGATCTTCATTGTCAGAACGTATGGTACGCATCTCCAATCTTGAGGGTATACATCAAATTTATATTGTCAGGATATACGTACACTTTTGTCTCCAATCATTAAGGGTATGTTTCACATATATAGCCATTAGAAGTAATTTTTTATATCTCTATCGTCAGAACGTTTACTTCGAAAATTACCCACCAAGAGGTATGCTTGGGATCTGTTTTAGATCTCCGCCTATAACTGGATGTAATTCGGATCTTCAACCTTTAGGAGGTAAGCTTCGGATCTGCTTTAGATCTCCGCCTATAACTGGATGTAATTCGGATCGTCAACCTTTAAAAGGTATGCTTTCAGATCTTGAACCTTCAATTATCAGAAGGTATATTTCACACTTCATCTGTCACGGGATCTGCTTCGAATCTTTAATCGCCAGGATGTAAGCTTTACACATAATCCGGATGTTGTTTTTGCTTACCATCATGATAAATCTGCCAAATACTGCGATGAAGAAGTGGCAGAAGCGATTAAATGAATACTTTAATATACATACAACCATTAACTGTAAGAAGCTTCTTACCTGTTGTAAGTTCCGCCTTTTGTAGACTCACCGTTTTAAAAACTACCCACTTATGCTGTAAATACGTACACATAATATAATAAAAATTTCATATTCAAGGACTTTTTTGGTTTAGAAAACTATTATCCAAACTGTGATTTATTCTCTTGATGTGATGTTTTTCTATGCACACACTCGGACAACAACACCAACGACTTCCAGAGCGGATTTAACTTCGATGACCCCTGTAGGCTTTACATTTGGGTTGTTACAAGATTACGAAAGGGTGTGTCAGGTTCTAGAGGAAGTGACGATCAAATAACCTTGTTTCACGTGCAAACTCTGTTTTGGGCGGAAACTGAGGCGGAGATCGTCATCAACAGTACGTTCTTCAAAAAAACAAGGAACTTCTGTGTTTTTCTTACAAACAATAGCTTGTTTGTAGGTGTCAGTTTATCTCTCCTCCTCTCACTTCTGCGAATCCCCCCTATTTTTCTAAAGTACTGCATGAAACATTTTCTAGTAAATAGTATAGTTACTACATACAAAAGTTACCTAAATCAGGCATGGTAAAACTGTTATATCCGGAACGTTAAAAGTTGCCTGCATCTATTATATTTAGAAACGTTTTAAAATACACATACACACTTCCTGCTAAGTGCATTATTACCAAAAGTAGGAAGGACAGTTTGTGAAGTAAGAAAAGACTGATTTCAAATAAGGCCCGTTATGACCAGGGGGTTAGGACGCTCGACTCGCAATCTAAGGGTTGCGGGTTCGAATCCCAATCACACCAAAACATGCTTGCTTTTCAGCCGTAAAGGGCATTATAAAGTTACGGTTAATCTCACTATTTGTTTTTAAAAAAATAGCCCAAGAGTAAGAGGTGGGTGATGCTAACTAGCTGCCTTCCATCTAGTCTGATACTTCTAAATTATGGACGGCTATCTTAGACAGCCCTCGTGTGGCTTTGCGCGAAATTCAAAACAAAAAAACAACAACAATAAACAGTAACTAACACGTAAGGTATCACTATTATTGAAAGTAGAAAATAACATCCTAGCCTAAGGTAATATTCGTTTCAGTTCCTGATATGCAAGATATTACTGAAGGTAGGAAAAGACTTATTACATCAAAATTTGCAATAATCAGGATAATATAAGTCTCAAATGGAAGCACAAGTCCATATAAGCATGCGCAACAGCGATTTTTGTAAAAATTCATTTCCCAAAATATTTCATGAAAAATATGCAATGACGTAATAGTTTCTACAGATCGAATAATGTATTTTTCCTTATTTCAATATGGTAACTGGTAACCTTTTTTGGTGCTGGTTGTCAAAGTTAAACGTATTTTACTTTTAAGCTCACTGCTTGTCTCTTTCTTTAAGTTGGGTGTTAATAGATTTTTGTAGGGTGTTTATTTGGAAGTTTGAAGTTGTCAACGCCACCTAGCGGTCTCTAGCTTGAAGTTCTTGCAACGACTGTCAGTTGCCTCCGGCAAAGTTAGTTCTCCTCCAATCTCGTGGATAAAACGAGAGTTGATACAGCCATGCTTACCCGTCACTTTAAGTCTACAACTATTGAAATTATAACCTTGACAACAAACATCAACTCGAGAACACCGGATGGATGTGATGGACGACAGAAGTTATATTTTTTCTTGACATCCTTTATAGTACAATGTCATCTCAACATCATACACAGAACTTACTTATAGCAGAATGTTTCTTATGTTTATTTATCTTAGCATTGCACATATAACATTTACATGGTAAACATTCCACATAGAACGTTTGTATATTACATATTGTTAAATGTTATTTCTTGTTATCTGAACTTAGTACATAGAACGTTTATATATTACATATTGTTAAATGTTATTTCTTGTTATCTAAACTTAGTACATTGAACGTTTATATATTACATATTGTTAAATGTTATTTCTTGTTATCTGAACTTAGTACATAGAACGTTTATATATTACATATTGTTAAATGTTATTTCTTGTTATCTAAACTTAGTACATTGAACGTTTATATATTATATATTGTTAAATGTTATTTCTTGTTATCTGAACTTAGTACACAGAACGTTTATATATTACATATTGTTAAATGTTATTTCTTGTCATCTAAACTTAGTACACAGAACGTTTATATATTACATATTGTTAAATGTTATTTCTTGTTATCTGAACTTAGTACATAGAACGTTTATATATTATATATTGTTAAATGTTATTTCTTGTTATCTGAACTTAGTGCGTAGAACGTTTATATCTTATATATTGTTTTCTAAATGTAGTACACAGAACACTTATATATTATATATTGTTATTTTAACTTAGTGCATGGAACGTTTATATATTATATATTGTTAAATGTTACATGGTGTGACCTGAACCTATTATTATATTGTATGGTGTTACCGGTTGTTACGTCAGTTTCGTATACATAACTTTTATACATTAGAATTTCATGTAATCTTTAAAATAATTTCAAAGTAGCTTTCTTAAACTATGCTCTACTGTTAAAGCACTTTCCTTTGCTATTGTAAACCCTTTAAGGACCTTATAAAACCATCTACAAAAACGTTCACAGGATTTTGCCAAACTTTATAAATGGTTTCATATCTAATACGTATTAGTTTATTACATGAAATGTAGCAAGTAGAATCGTGGGCTCGAATCCTGTTTGTGATCTACTCAGAATGTAACTCCTCCTCTTTCATGTCAGTCGCTGATACGGGACGAGCTATTTTTGATGATGTCTACTGTCGCGTGATGACACACAATATATTTATTACCAACTAATTAACTCAGAAAACCTGAGCAGAAGGATAAAAAAAAACGATTTTCGCATTGAGAAAAAAAAACTTGGTTAGCATTAGCAAGTAAACTTATCTCTTGTTTCCAGAACTTAATTAAACAAGACTAATTTCCAGGAGATCTTGTGTAACAGGGGTTAAGCTGTACTGTTATTCAAAGTATTCGTAGTATTCAAAGTAGCCGTCCCTAATTTAGCAGTGTAAGACTAGAGGGAAGGCAGCTAGTCATCATCACCCACCGCCAACTCTTAGACTACTCTTTTACCAACGAATAGTGGGATTGTTCGTAACATTATAACCCCCCAGGGCTGAAAGGGCGAGCATATTCGAACCCGCGACCCTCGGATTACGAGTCGAACGCCTTAACCCACCTGGCCATGCCGGGCCGATAAGAACTTACACCACGCGGGATTGCGAGTCGAGTGCCTTAACCAACAAGCCATGCCGGGCCATCATGCCTGAAGAATAGTATTAAAAGAATCACGTTTATAATGCGGATAAACACGGCTTGCATATCGAGATACAAGGCCCTCGTCAGATAATTATGAAAGTTTTAGTCTCCCCAGTGAGAACCAGAGAAAATTCCGAATGTCTACTTGTTTAGAATTCTATGTACGTATTTAACACGTCAAGAAGTACAGGCATCTATCGTCGCTTATGACATCTTTATCGGATGCAGTTATGTCAGGTTTCAATCAAAATGTTGAGTGCAAGGAAATTTGACAGCTTCAACGTCGCGTGTGAGGTTCATTAGAAACCAACAACAGAATGACTGATGGTAGTTCGAACGATAAGTGTCCAGAGTACGATGATACGTTTAACCAAGTAACACACATCCTTATTGGTCAGAAATATCTCATATCATCAACAACTGAATCATCTATAACAGTAAAAGATATTGGGAAAAACATGTTCCAAAATAACTTTCATAAACGGAGTTAATGAGAAAATCCCACTTGTGACTTCAATATAGAATATTCAAAGATAATTACTAAAAAATATATGATTTCACTGATAAATACAACGACTTCAAAACAAAGTCTAAAAAATGTGTTGAAAATAAAAATCACAGATTACTGTAATATATATACATCTCTTTTAATGTAATTGTGAATATGTGAAGGTAAAACTCTTAAGTGAAGTATTATAAGAAAAGAACTGCTTGAAACTATTTACCAGATTTCTGAAGTGGTGAGTGACATTGTTACGTATATTGTATTACAAGTATGAAGTGAACCCTTAGAGGTTCATTAGCTCGTTGTTTACTCTTAATATAGAGTTTACTTCTTGGTGACGAGAAACTCACTTGAAATAAAAATGCATCAGGTTAACCTGAAGATGACCCAAAAAGGCCAAAACGTTGTTTTCTGCATATCAATAAAAATGTTAATACCCATACTAGCCGTTCTGAGACACAGAGCTTACCAATAAAAGTGTTAATACCCATACTAGCCGTTCTGAGATACAGAGCTTACCAATAAAAGTGTTAATACCCATACTAGCCGTTCTGAGATACAGAGCTTACCAATAAAAGTGTTTATACCCATACTAGCCGTTCTGAGATACAGAGCTTACCAATAAAAGTGTTAATACCCATACTAGCCGTTCTGAGATACAGAGCTTACCAATAAAAGTGTTAACACCCATACTCTGAGATACAGATCTTACTTCTGCACATTAGGCTGAAATGTTCTCTTTAACAACTTGAGGTAAAAGTAAAGATTAACCGAAATGTAACCGACAGTTTTATAAATCTAACTTCAACAGAACGATTCACCCAGAATTTGAGCGACACGTCCGCAAGCTTACGACTCTAAAATTCGGGTTTCGATACCACTGGTGGACACAACATAGTAATCCCATTGTGTAGTTCCGCGCTTAACAACGACAACCAAAACGATATTTAAATGAAATGTGTCTTCCTATAGACTGATGTAGATTGACTGTTCCAAATTACCCGTAGTGACGAAAATTAAATATTAAAGTGCTACAACATATAATAAGTTTGTACGAGATAAATATGTTGGCCAACTGTGGTCTGGGTTAGAGAATTATAATATACAATTGGATAATTTTGAAGAACGTGTAATTTAAATGGGTTTTTTTTAATTAACATATTAATAATACATTTAGCTAGTCGATTTTTCAGTGTGGTATATTAGGATGGAAAACATTATATTCAAATAACTGAAAACGTAGGTTAAAGTATGAAAAACGTAGTACGTCCGGCATGGTCAGGTGAGGTAAG
Organism: Tachypleus tridentatus; assembly: GCF_004210375.1. NCBI lineage: Eukaryota > Metazoa > Arthropoda > Merostomata > Xiphosura > Limulidae > Tachypleus > Tachypleus tridentatus. The sequence goes on along the minus strand of NC_134829.1, from coordinate 55,746,529 downwards.
GCGTTCGACTCGTGATCTGAGGGTCTCGGATTCGAACCCCCGTCGCACCAAACATGCTCACTCTTTCAGCCGTGGGGGCTTTATAATGTGACGGTCAATCTAACTATTCGTTGGTAAAAGAGTAGCCCAATAGTTGGCGGTTGGTGGTGATGACTAGCTGCCTTCCCTCTTGTCTTATACTGCTAAACTAGAAACGGCTAACGCAGATAGCCTTCGTGTAACATTGCGCGAAATTCAAAAACAAACAAACAAAAAATGTAATATGAAAATTATTTTAAATCGCTTAGTATATTACTCATTATTTCTTTTCAGAGACATTAAAGCAATCATTACTAGATGATTTTATTCCAAAGTTGTACTTACCTAACAATACGTTATAATGAAGATATCTTGTTTTGGTAATAATGAATATTATATGAATTAAGCCTGATACGTCGATAAATATTTGATTTATGACTTTACAAAGTCACTCAAAGAAATGTGAAATATTTTGGTGCAAAGATGTGTAATACATGACCTTATAAAATCCAAATAACGAAACTAAATTCAAAAGTCTCACAACTGATTTTGTCGAGAATTTGTTAGATGATTTATTTATATTAAAAACAGTGAAATAATGTTCTATTTATTTTCAGTAATACTTATTTATTGATTAATTGTGATTGCGTTTATACAAAAGTACATTCATGTAAGAAACTTTACATCTCAAATGCTTATTTGTTGTTGTTGTATCTTTGTATTCTGAAAATATAGATAAAAATCATTTTTAAACTTTTACGACAATAATTCGAAAATTACTGTGTAAATGTTATATTTGGTAGTGTAACAAATGTAATGTTTACAATTAGATTCATTTATCAACACTGAGTGTCAGACGTGAGAACTAACTATTCATTACTTTCAAACTCTAGAAGCACGATATTCTGATGTGTGTTAAGCCTATATCCTCGGATATATAGTGTATATCACTTCATCTGAATGATTTGTTTCTTTGATTTTTAAATTGTGCTAGCGCTAGCCGTCCTTAATTTAGCAGTGTAAGACTAGTCATCACCATCCACCGCCAACCCTGGGGCTACTCTTTTATCAACGAATAGTGGGATTGACCGTCACATTATAAAGCCCCCAAAGTTGAAAGAGCAAACATGTTTGGTGTAACAGGAATTGTGCCCTCGACCCTCATATAACGAGTCGAGTACCTAAATCATCTGGCGATGCTAGGCCTTTATCTGAACGACACTATTACATCAAATAGGTTGAAAACTCTCAATATCAAACCATATGTATTCGTTAGTAATATAAAATACAATTTCTTGAAAGTTGTGTGAATCATCGTGCATGTTTAGGTTATTTTATTTTAGTTTTAAAAGGTTTACTGTGCAAGTATTACTATTAACTGTGTACTATTACGTTAACATGCACGTGCTCCATCAAGTAAACAGATCAAACTTGCTAGCTGTCAATTCGTGTTCTTTATATTGTTGTTTTCGCGCGTGATTATTCACGAGGAATACATTTCAAATAAGAAAACTGTGTTTCTTATAAGTTAAGTTTCATTTGATGTTACATTATTTCATTCTTATGAAATATAATCCAGTTTACGAATATTCCGTTTTCATCTTGTCCTTATCGTAATGCTTAATTCAAATCGACTCTAATATAATGAATACACGTTAGAAGTATTTTCATTACCTATAGAACAAATTACCATGGCATACATCAGGTCACCCTTTAAGTAATGTCTGATTTTAGGTTCAGGAAAAAGAGAAAGAATTTCAAACACTTTTAACGTTATTTAATCAATAATGTATGTTTCATTATTATTAATTATTTCTTGCTAACGATTCACAAGCTTCTGAATGTCACTTCTATAAAATTCTTGGGGTTTGGAGGAAAAGAATGTAGAGAGGGTAGTTTTGACATCTTCATGTGTTCCAAGCTCTTTTCCATCAAGATAGTTCTACAAACTTTAGAATATATGATAAACAGATGGAGCAAGATCTGGAGAATAAGGAGGATGTGGAAGTTTTTCCCAGTCTAGCTCTTCAATCTTTCCAGATGTGATCCTTACTGTATGGGGCCGTGCATTATCCTGGTGTAACACAACACCTTTATAACTGATTAAAGCAGGCCTCTTTTCTTTCATTGCAACATTCAACGCTCTAACTGTTCACAATAGAAGTCTGATGTAATCGTTACATTGACTGGCAGCAACTCAAAATGGATCACACCAACAAGACTTTCCTAGGGTGAAGGTCCACTTTGGGCTGTGCTTTAGCTAACTTACTTGCACTGAGCCATTGTCTGCGGTGCTTAACATATTTATAATATTTTCATTTTTCATTTCCAGTCAATAACTTGTTCAAAAAAAGGTGAGTTACGTTCACGAGAGTGCAGAGAAGTGTAAATGTCCACTCTTGCTCTAAAGTTGGCTTCTGTCAAATCATGTGGGACCCATTTTCCAAGTTTTGACACCTTTCCAAACTGTTGCAGATGACGGTGAACTGTTGAATGGGTTGAATTAAGGTTCTGTACTAGTTCTTCAACTGTTACAGCACAATCTTCATCAAGTGCAGCCAGCAGGAAGTTATCATTAAACTCAACAGGACAACCTGAACGTGGCGCATCACTTAAACTGTATTCATCTGATCTGAACTTCTGTAACAACCTTCAACATTTTCTTTCATTGAGAGACTCTGCACCTTGAATGTTTCGTGTAGTTTCTGCTGCACTATTGCCTTTTTTAAACTTATAAATCATTATATACCTAATGTGTTCCTCAGACACATCCATCTTCATAAGGGTTTATTTGATTAATGATATGAAAAGTTGGGTTAGTTTTTTATCTGTCTGAACATTTTTATACACTTCCTACTTCATATTTTAGTCATTAAAACCTTCTATAAAGACAGAAATGATGATACACTTTCTATATTAAATTTTCGGACATTATTTATGACCTGATATTTTACTTCTCAGAAAGCAGTTTAGATTTTCCTATCTATGTACATTTAAGTCCATGTTTATTAATTTTGTGTTACGTTAATAGTGTGTTTTGTTTTTAAATCATGAAATAACAATCAATATTAACAAGGGATAAGAAGACGATAAGACGACGTTAACACATCATACGATGCCAGCTCTCTCTTCCTGTAGAGATTGAATAATCACTTTGCTAATTATAATACTTCACAGAATTAGTACAAACTTGGCTCATAGAACTGATCTACACTCTTTTTTCTATCACAGATTGTGTTCTGTTGTGAAGAAACTTCACAGCGATGGTTTTTCCTGAATGGACCGTGTAAAACTGTAAAACGTAGCTCCACGTTGTTATAAACTGACCATTCTCTCTTGAATGAACTATTTAAAAACATATCTCTAAACTGTAATAAACTGACCATTCTCTCTTGAATGAACTATTTAAAAACATATCTCTAAACTGTAATAAACTGACCATTCTCTCTTGAATGAACTATTTAAAAACATAGCTCTAAACTGACCATTCTCTCTTGAATGAACTATTTAAAAACATAACTCTAAACTGTTATAAACTGACCATTCTCTCTTGAATGAACTATTTAAAAACATATCTCTAAACTGTAATAAACTGACCATTCTCTCTTGAATGAACTATTTAAAAACATATCTCTAAACTGTAATAAACTGACCATTCTCTCTTGAATGAACTATTTAAAAACATAGCTCTAAACTGACCATTCTCTCTTGAATGAACTATTTAAAAACATAGCTCTAAACTGTAATAAACTGACCATTCTCTCTTGAATGAACTATTTAAAAACATAGCTCTAAACTGACCATTCTCTCTTGAATGAACTATTTAAAAACATAGCTCTAAACTGTAATAAACTGACCATTCTCTCTTGAATGAACTATTTAAAAACATAGCTCGATATTATTACATTATTATATACTGATCGTTCTGTCGTAATAATGTGAAGCGAAATTCTAAACTAAAAGCCAATAACAATAATTTCTGTAACAAATTTTATGGGAGTTAATTGAATAATTTTTTTATATAATGTAAAAGTATCGTTCTTGTATTTAAGCCAGTTTCTGAGTTGCAAATAAAATAGACTTTCAGTGTCTAAACGTAACGTATAAACATTACACAACTTAGCCTGATATTATGAAAGTCTTTTTTTTTTTTAAGATTATGTGTCACCACTACCTGCATTTCGCCCTAGCAATATAATGGTCATAATTAACGAGATAGATTTCAATATTTCCTGTGAGTCAGGTTTCGTTAAAGATCCCCTAGCCAAGAAAGTCGTAGACCGGCATCCAAGAATAGTTTACCAAGAATTTAGGAAAATGTACTTAACATTCCAATATAGAGGCCCATCATTTAATTCTTTATCAAGGTCCATCATTTAGTTCTTTTATTAAGGTCCATCATTTAGTTCTTTTATTAAGGTCCATCATTTAATTCTTTTATTACGGCCCATCATTTAGTTCTTTTATTAAGGTCCATCATTTAATTCTTTTATTAAGGTCCATCATTTAGTTCTTTTATTAAGGTCCATCATTTAATTCTTTTATTACGGCCCATCATTTAGTTCTTTTATTAAGGTCCATCATTTAATTCTTTTATTAAGGTCCATCATTTAGTTCTTTTATTAAGGTCCATCATTTAATTCTTTTATTACGGCCCATCATTTAGTTCTTTTATTAAGGTCCATCATTTAGTTCTTTTATTAAGGTCCTCCATGTTTTTTGCTTTGCTTTTAAGAAACGTCATAAAAACGTGGATATAATTTAAATTCACCCTGTTTTCATTGGAAATTACTAGTTTTCTGATTATTTTACTCACTGAGTATAAATATTATATTATTACAAGTTGCAGCTTTTACAGTCAGGGATATAATTTCCTTAAAACAGGTGTGACGTTTTGATCGGTGGTGCGATCATCCCGAAGTTACAACGTGTACTTGGGATGTTTTGAAAAACTATTTTACTTACTGTGGAACTGTAACTTGAAGTAAAAGAACTGGGCATTGTTGTTGAACAAAATTAGGTAACAATAAGCTTCGTTTTGTAATGCACTGTTGTGAAACGCCAAGACAAGACTGTTCCAATCCTACAAGCCACACTTGATGATTTATTTAACTGTTTCTTAGAAAATGGAATTAAAATTTCACTCATCTTTTTGAAAGTTAGATGATATCATGATTGAAATTCCTAATGTGAAATTTATTTTCTGGAAACACTTATTAAAGAAAGTCCATTCCGACAATTTAAATTTCTATTTTCTCTTCGTTACTATATTAAATACTATTCCTAATACTGTTTGTAACGTTTTTACAAACCTCTCGTTTGTATTGTTACTGTATTTAATTAATTAAACTCTGGGTGCAACACGAAGGCCACTTATTACAAACTTTTTGTTTTGTTTGTTTTTGAATTTCGCGCAAAGCTACTCGAGGGCTATCTGCACTAGCCGTCCCTAATTTAGCAGTGCAAGACTAGAGGGAAGGCAGCTAGTCATCACCACCCACCGCCAACTCTGGGGCTACTCTTTTTGCCAACGAATAGTGGGATTGACCGTCACATTATAACACCCTCACGGCTGAAAGGACGAGCATGTTTGGTGCGACCGGGATTTGAACCCGCGACCCTCGGATTATGAGTCGAACGCCTTAGCAAGTTTGGCCATGCCAAGCCCGTTTTATAAACTGTGATGAGATTTATTATAATGTACAGAAAAAAAAAACTATAGATGTCACTAGTTAATTCCATTTTTTATTATACCACGAGGGCTTCTTATTTCTCCCTAAATATTTCTGATTTAAAAACGTGTCTAGTAATATGAATGTGAAGATAAATGAACGTTGGTGGAACCGTTCAATGTGAAAGACGAATATGATTCACACGCGGTAGATATTAAAAATGGTGGATCTTTATTATGCTCACAACAGACGTATATCGAAGAATGAAGGATGTTTCAAATGATGTAATTTTATAACGTCCAAAACGTTAAAAATAATGACATTACTTAACCCGCAAAATAAATTCAAATCCAGCAAGGCTAATGTTAAACATGGCGGACGTTAACATATTGTAACAGTACAACGTTTACAAAATAAAAAAACAAAAAAACATAATGTAAACAGCAGGAAATTATAAACGTTAAAGCAGTGCTGTTGTTAGTCTGCAGAACAAATTTAAATCAAGCAGAGCAGCTGTTAAAAATGATGGTTCGTTCAACGTGAAAAACACACTGAAATTAAATATGGCAGATTTGTAAAAATGGTTTAAGCATTCGTCGCCCGAAACAAATTTATATTGAATATGGCGGATTCTTAAAATTATGACACTGTTCAGCTTTCCAAATGAAAAGAAATTAATCATTAAGAAAGTCCAAAATGGAGGAATTGTTCAGCATTTAAAACATCTTAAGCAAACCATGGCGGATTTTAAAAATGGCGGAATTTTTGAAGATACTAAATGACTTTGAATTAAACATATAATGGATGTTGAAAGATAGTAGTTCGGCTCAGAGTTATCATTTAAAATTAAACATGGCGGACGTTGTAACTAGTTCAATGGTAGAACTGTTCAATGCGAAAAACAAAGTTAAGTAAAACGTAACGATCATTCTCTTGACTCTCAGATGTCTTATAAAATTACCGATTACATTTTAATACAAGCAAAAAGAAAATTATATTTTTAAAGAATGCGAAGTATATTTGAAAGTAGCTTTTTTTTTTAGTAAGTCTGAGAAAAGGTAAATGATTCAATGTCGACATGAAATGAAGTTTTGTGTAGAAGCTAGATGGCGCTAAATTAGTAAAGTTTCGACCTTGTGCTAACAGTTCTAATTTAACCAACAATCTTCTTCATCCCTCTCGCTGGAAGACATTATATTCACTGCTTATTTTATTGTAAATTTGTTTGTTTTATAATAGTGTATGGAGAAGCAAACGGACTCCAACATTTCGCTTTGTGATAATGCATGTGAAGAAACAAACGGACTACAACATTTCGCTTTGTGATAATGCATGTGAAGAAACAAACGGACTCCAAAATTTCGCTTTGTGATAATGCATGTGGAGACAAACGGACTCCAACATTTCGCTTTGTGATAATGCATGTGGAGAAACAAAGGGACTCCAACATTTCGCTTTGTGATAATGCATGTGGAGAAACAAACAGACTCCAACATCTCGCTTTGTGATAATGCATGTGGAGAAACAAACGGACTCCAACATTTCGCTTTGTGATAATGCATGTGGAGACAAACGGACTCCAACATTTCGCTTTGTGATAATGCATGTGGAGAAACAAACGGACTCCAACATTTCGCTTTGTGATAATGCATGTGGAGAAACAAACGGACTCCAACATTTCGCTTTGTGATAATGCATGTGGAAAAACAAACAGACTCCAACATTTCGCTTTGTGATAATGCATGTGGAGAAACAAACGGACTCCAACATTTCGCTTTGTGATAATGCATGTGGAGACAAACGGACTCCAACATTTCGCTTTGTGATAATGCATGTGGAGAAACAAACGGACTCCAACATTTCGCTTTGTGATAATGCATGTGGAGAAACAAACGGAGTCCAACTTTTCACCTGTTTTCTCTTTTAAAAAAACATTTCACGTTAATAACTTGACATGAAAATATCACTTCCGTGCTGTTATAATAATTGCTTGTTGTACGATTTTTACGACAGTGTATGGACAAATAAACACACTACAACGTTTCACCTTGTGATAAATGTATGTGAACAAATAACAGTTCATACTTCCTACCTTGTCATCTTGACAGAGAGATTCCGTCATAATAATCCATTAGAAATATCGTCAACATCCTTTTTAAAATCTTTGCGATAGTGTTTGACAGTTTCTGAAATTATATCACACTGTTTATATCACACAAAACTTAGACATGTTTTCATATAGATAAACTGTGGTTTTTTAATGTTCTGTGAAATTGGTATTTAACTTTCTTCGGTTTCTTTAATTTATGAAAAAGTGGAGCCACAAGCTAAACCTATATAAGTATACAACTATATAAACCTATATAAGTATACAACTATATAAAACTATATAAGTACACAACTATATAAAACTATATAAGTATACAACTATATAAAACTATATAAGTATACAACTATATAAAACTACATAAGTATACAACTATATAAAACTATATAAGAATACAACTATATAAAACTATATAAGAATACAACTATATAAAACTATATAAGTATACTTCATGTATACTATACTAGTTCAAGTTAATTTTACCTTCAGGTTATAACACACCAGGTATTACAGTCGTTGTGGAATTGTATTAACTGATTGATAGTTGTCTTAGGATAAGTCATCATAACACACAATACATACGTGTGTAGGAAAAACAAAATGTTAAACTGAAACCAAGACAACAACGAAAAGATAAACATAAAAAGTTAACAAATAACAATTTTCAAAAGTATGAAAATAACTCTATAATAGCTCAGCCCTCAAACACCCTGCCTTCGTTCTTGTATATTATACACTATATGCAGTGATACTGGGATTTTCATGAATTAAAAAAGTCAATACTAATTGTATTCTAATCACACTACGTTCGTCTTATAATGTGGTTAAAATACCATTGGTCCCCACTGGTACAGCGGAATAACAACGCTAGAATCCGGGTTTCGATACCAGTGATGGACAGAGTCTCAGATATCCCATAGTGAACCTTTGTGCTTGAATTGAAACAGACTGGAATAATATTATTAGACACTTTTTTAATTCTCCAAAAATCAAAAGTGTATCTTATTATAACCATGCTTCGCCATCTTGTACGAAACCTCTACTATACTTGTTGTAATGAATGTCTTAAATACACTATGTAACACAATTTTTACTCTTTCTTGTTCCTGGGCAATGTAATGAATGTCTTAAATACACTATGTAACACAATATTTACTCTTTCTTGTTCCTGGGCAATGTAATGAATGTCTTAAATACACTATGTAACATAATATTTACTCTTTCTTGTTCCTGGGCAATGTAATGAATGTCTTAAATACACTATGTAACACAATTTTTACTCTTTCTTGTTCCTGGGCAATGTAATGAATGTCTTAAATACACTATGTAACACAATTTTTACTCTTTCTTGTTCCTGGGCAATGTAATGAATGTCTTAAATACACTATGTAACACAATTTTTACTCTTTCTTGTTCCTGGGCAATGTAATGAATGTCTTAAATACACTTAGTAGCACAATTTTTACTCTTTCTTGTTCCTGGGCAATGTAATGAATGTCTTAAATACACATTGTAACACAATATTTACTCTTTCTTGTTCCTGGGCAATGTAATGAATGTCTTAAATACACATTGTAACACAATTTTTACTCTTTCTTGTTCCTGGGCAATGTAATGAATGTCTTAAATACACTATGTAACACAATTTTTACTCTTTCTTGTTCCTGAGCAATGTAATGAATGTCTTAAATACACTTAGTAGCACAATTTTTACTCTTTCTTGTTCCTGGGCAATGTAATGAATGTCTTTACATACTATCCAGGAACAAAACTTGTGTTACATAGTGTAATAACACATACTATCCAGGAACAAAACTTGTGTTACATAGTGTAATAACACATACTATCCAGGAACAAAACTTGTGTCACATAGTGTAATAACACACACTATCCAGGAACAAAATTTGTGTTACATAGTGTAATAACACATACTATCCAGGAACAAAACTTGTGTTACATAGTGTAATAACACATACTATCCAGGAACAAAACTTGTGTTACATAGTGTAATAACACATACTATCCAGGAACAAAACTTGTGTTACATAGTGTAATAACACATACTATCCAGGAACAAAACTTGTGTTACATAGTGTAATAACACATACTATCCAGGAACAAAACTTGTGTTACATAGTGTAATAACACATACTATCCAGGAACAAAACTTGTGTTACATAGTGTAATAACACATACTATCCAGGAACAAAACTTGTGTTACATAGTGTAATAACACATACTATCCAGGAACAAAACTTGTGTTACATAGTGTAATAACACATACTATCCAGGAACAAAACTTGTGTTACATAGTGTAATAACACACACTATCCAGGAACAAAACTTGTGTTACATAGTGTAATAACACATACTATCGAGGAACAAAACTTGTGTTACATAGTGTAATAACACATACTATCCAGGAACAAAACTTGTGTTACATAGTGTAATAACACATACTATCCAGGAACAAAATTTGTGTTACATAATGTGTTATGTGATAGTATTAAGGAAACAAACTTCCTGATATAAGTTAAACCTGCTTATCTGGTAAAATAAGGCGGTTTTTAGGAAAGGTCCATGAGCTAATATATAGAGGTATAACGCCTGAAATACTGGTCTTCGTTCATCCGTATTTCAAAGAATAACATGCAATATATTATACTTTCCTTTCTGTCTAAATCAAAATACCGATTAAGTGAATCTGACCGGTTTCAAGGACGTTTCTAGCCTACTGCATTGGAATAGGGTTAGATAGAGCTAAACATGGAACAGAGACACATTGGTGATGCTGTTTAGTATAATGCCAGAACAAAACAGAAAAACATAAGAATAAATAGACTCATACTACGATTATAGAAATTGTTGTGAGATTATTTTAAAAATTATGAATAACACTAATCAAGATATTTTTGAAACAAATTGTTCATGTCAACAACGCCTGATGCGAGCATTAGGCTTAACGGCCAGGTCAGAGACTGAAAATGGCTCAAATAAAACTGTCCTTAATTATAAGCTTAGGACCAGAGAAAAGACAGTCAATCGCCATCACCCTCCGCCTCTAGTGACTACTCTTAGCCAAATAGTTAACACTTAGGCTGCTCTCAACAGTGAAGGTTTGTCACTAGTCTCACATAGCACCCATATCATTGAAATACGAAGCAGGGTTTTTTGAATTATCGGTTTCACAGTACAGGACGAAAGCTACTGGTCAATGACGGTCCAATGAAATTGCTATAAGACAAGCACACTAAACGTGCGTATCGTGCTTGGCAGTACAAAACCTGTTAAAGGTAACTTTGAAACAAACAGGCTCTACTAGTAAGAGAACAATATATTACAATTAGAAAATGACAAACTTATGGATATAACGGAGTGTCACAGCTACTAATTATTGCACACTTCACCTTATGTGGAACCTCTAGTGGTACAGCGGTCAATCTAAGGGTTTATAACGCTAGAAATCGGGTTTAAACAAAACACAAAAACAAAATTAACTGTGCGATTTAAACACAGCTTAATCAAAGTACATGTAAAACTAAAGTTATTTCGGATAACTAGCACGACACTCTCTCTATACATCCATAAATATACTGTATGATTTAAAGACAACTTAAACACGCTACATATAAAACTGAAGTTATTTTGAATAACAAGTACAACTCTTTGCCTGTATATCCCTGAATTTTTTGTATAATTTAAAGACAACTTAAACACTCTACATATAAAACTGAAATTATTTTAGATATCAAGTGCGATAATGCATCTATATATCCATAAGTTTACTGAGGGATTTAAAGTTAACTTGAACATCCAACATATAAAAATCAAGTGCAACACTTTTGCTGTATATTCAAACGTTTACTATAGGAATTTAAAATAATTTATTAAACCTACATATAAAACGAAGGTTATTTTGGATAGCAAGTAATATACCTTTTCTGTAGAACATACGTTACTGTGTGACTGAACTACAATTTAAACACCCTACATATAAAATTAAAGTTAATTTAGATATCAACTACGGTACTTTGTATATATATCAATAAGTTTAATGAATTATTTAAGGACAACTTAAACACTCTACATATTAAACTGAAGTTATTTTAACACAACTTTAACATCCTATATGTGAACTGAAGCTATTTTGGTTATCACGTGCGATACTTTTTCTATATATCTGAACGTTTACATATTAAACTGAAGTTATTTTAACACAATAACACTTATGTGAACTGAAGCTATTTTGGTTATCTGCGATATTAAACTGAAGTTATTTTAACTTAAACAACTATTAACTGAAGTTATTTTAACACAACTTTAACATCCTATATGTGAACTGAAGCTATTTTGGTTATCACGTGCGATACTTTTTCTATATATCTGAACGTTTACTGTGGGATTTAAAGATAACTTAAACACTTTACATATTAAACTGAAGTTATTTTAACACAACTTTAACATCCTATATGTGAACTGAAGCTATTTTGGTTATCACGTGCGATACTTTTTCTATATATCTAAACGTTTACTGTGGGATTTAAAGAGAACTTAAACACTTTACATATAAAACTGTAGTTATTTTGGATAAAAAAGTGCATTATTTTGTCTATATATCCAAAAGTTTACTGTGGGATTTAAAGAGAACTTAAACACTCTACATATAAAACTATAGTTATTTTGGATACCAAGTTCGATAATTTGTCTATATATTCATAAATTTAGTGTACCGTTTGTATTTCAACTCCCTACATATTTTGGATTTCAAACACCATCCTTTATCTATATGTCCATAACTTTACTATATGATTTAAAGACAACTTATACACCCTATAAATAAAAATGAAGTTAATTTGTATATGAAGTTTGATACTTATTCTATATATCAATAACTTTACTGTTTGATTTAAGAACAACATAAACACCGTTCATGTAAGACTGACATTATTTTCGACATCAAACTGATACTGTGTCAATATCTCTATAAGTGTACTGTAGTACAATTTAAACACTCTACATATAAAACTGAACCTATATTAGATATCAAGTACGATACTATGTCTAAATATCGATCAGTTTATTGTGCGATTTAAAGACAACTTAAACACCTTAAATATAAAACTGAAGTTATTTTCGGTAGCATGTGCGATATTTTGTCTATAAATCCTAAAGTTTAAAGTATGATTTAAAGACTACTTGTTCGCCGCACATATAAAACTCAAATTATTTTGGGTTTCAAGTGGATACGTTGTCCATATATCCATTAGTTTAGTGTACGATTTAAAGACAACTTAAACACCCGACATATAAAACTGGAGTCATTTTGGATACCAAGTTCGATACTTTATATCCATAAGTTTACTGTACGATTTAATGACAGCTTAAAAACCGTAAGTATAAAACTGGTGTTATTGTGTATATCAGATGTCATACTTTGTCTATATATCCATAAGTTTGGTGTACCATTTAAAGACGACTTAAACTCCCTACATATAAAACTGACTTTATTTTAGATTTCAAATACCATCTTTTATCTATATATCCATAAATATAATGTATGATTTAAAGAAAACTTAAATACGTCACATATAAAAGTAAATACATTTTGAATACCAAGTATGATATTTTGTCTATATGTCGTTAAGTTTAGTGTATGATAAAAAGACAGCTTAAACACCCTAGATGTGAAACTGAAAATATTTTGGATATCAACTATGATACTTTGTCTATATATCTATTAGTTTAGTATGTGATTTAAAAACAACATAAACACCTTATATATTAAAGTGAAGTTATTTTGGATATCAAGTGCGATATTTTGTCTATATATCCATAAGTTTAGTGTACGATTTAAAGACAACTTAAACACCCTTCATAATAAACTTGATGCTATTTTGGATATCATGTGCGATACTTTGTCAACATACCCATAAGTTTACTGTACGATTTAAACATAGTCTAAACACCCTACATACAAAACTGATGTCATTTTGGATATCAAGTGCAATATACTGTCTATATATCCTTAAGTTAATCTATGATATAAAAGAAACTTAAATACGCTACATATAAAACTAAAGTTATTTAGGATATTAATTACAATACATTGTCTATATATCCATAAGTTTAGTGTATGATTCAAAGACAACTTAAGACTTAACCTCCTGCATATAAAACTAAAGTAATTTTGTATTTAAAGTCCGATACTTTGTCTACATATCCTAGAGTTTGATGTATGATTTGAAGGTAACTTGAACACCCTACGTATAAAACAAAATTTATTTTGAATATCAAGTGTGATACTTTATCTGTACATCCATACATTTATTGTATGATTTAAATACAGCTTAAACACCCTACATATAATACTGATGTTATTTTGGATATCAAGTATGATACTTTGTCTGTATATCCATACGTTTATTGTATGATTAAAAGATAACTTAATCACCTTACATATAAAACTGAAGTTATTTTGGTTATCAAGTACAATATTTGGGCTCACAGATTAAACAAATTGCTTGATATTTAAGCACTACACGTAAAACAGTTGTTTTTATTGTATTTAGAACATAACTTAATGCATTCTAATCACATGTTTCTTTGTTTCCGTCGCAGGTTTCCGCCCTTTTTTGCTGAAACTAAATGCGTCGAAGTGGAATGCTCTAACGACGATGTCAATATCACCACGTGGGCACTCTCCCGGGACTTGGCTCGTGATGTATATTCCATACGAAACAAAGTTATTAGAGACGATGCTACATTGTGGTACATCATTGATTGTACCTAACAGTTATAATATTCAGAGATAACCATCAAATATCAAGGAATATAAAACTAAGGTTTATGAATCGGTGATTTTTTTCTTCAGGATTGAATATAGATGTATTATAATTATCATATACTGTGTATTAATATCTAGAATGATAGGATATGAACTTGGTGTTACGCACGTGAGCTTATTGACAGAACATAGTGAATTAGTAAAAGTATGAATTTCCAAGCCAACCCTCATCTCTTCAGGACTATATATATATAATTATTCCTATATATTTGTCAACTAACGATTCTTTTTCTTGTAACTACAAAAAGTTTAATAGTTTCCTTACCTCGAATTGAACACAACAAATAGGAAGCCTGGAACGATAAAAAAAAACATATAATAGTTAACATATCTACTGCAAAGTGCACATGTAATATTATTTCATCCTCAGCCTGAGCACTTGGTAACACTTTCATCGTCAAAACTAACTGAAGGAAGCGGGCCTACAACTTTTAAACGTAGAGTGTCTCGAAGAAACCATGCAGATTACAAAAGTTCAAGCAAGATAAAAAAGTGGAACGTTTAGTAGCAGTAAAGGGCCTTAAAATCAAATTTGTAAACTAATCATTTAACGTGGTTACATGAATAACATAAGAGGCACGAAGTGTTTAAAAATGTAAGCCTATTTATATAAATGGAATACGTTAAATAAGTTTTAGCTCGGCGTCACAAATACGTCAAGGGGTTATCATATGATTTAAAAGTGCTAAAAATATCCAGTAAGTTCTGTGACACTACGCCAAATGTAAATGATATTTATAATAATTTGAATTTCAGAACTTGTACTTCTCAGCTGTAATGATTTATTCGTTATATGAAGAATAATTATGATACGACAGTAACACACACTGTAAAACTTTTATAAACTATGAATATATAAACAACAGATTAAAATTTTCAAAGTGTAGACGCGAAAACAACGTTAAACGCATTGAAATACCCCATTCCCAGCTTGTAATAGGATCATCCCAGAAAAGCGGAGGGTTTAAGTAATTAAAATCACTAATAGATAATTAAAATAACAATCGTAAAGAATGAATGAGTTAACGAGCAATATCAACCAGGTAACTTCACGTTCATTATCATTGAGTCCATACGACTTTCCTCATATGTCAAGAACTTTCACACTGTTCATAACAAGAGAGAAGTACATTCATTTTGTAGAAACTCATTGCTTCGTGGGAGTAGTTTCTCAGAAAATGGCTGGAGCCCATAAGCAGTAGTAAAATTTGTCACTACTAAAAACACAATGTTAGAATGGACATTCGTCTTTAAACCTAAAAAAACTACCCTCTTACTAATAATATCAGTCTGTCACTAACAATAATATTATGTGAGATTGAACAAAGCATCATACAAATAAGTCATCTTACTGAGCACTATCACATGGATAAGTCAGTTTATTGAACACGATCACATGGATAAGTCAGTTTACTAAACACTATCACATGGATAAGTCAGTTTACTGAACACTATCACATGGATAAGTCAGTTTATTGAACACGATCACATGGATAAGTCAGTTTACTGAACACTATCACATGGATAAGTCAGTTTATTGAACACGATCACATGGATAAGTCAGTTTACTGAACACTATCACATGGATAAGTCAGTTTACTGAACACTATCACATGGATAAGTCAGTTTTTTGAACACGATCACATGGATAAGTCAGTTTACTGAACACTATCACATGGATAAATCAGTTTACTGAACACTATCACATGGATAAGTCAGTTTACTGAACACTATCACATGGATAAGTCAGTTTACTGAGCATTATCACATGGATAAATCAGTTTACTTTAGAAGGCAAGTTATATTTAGAGAAAACAAATTATTTAACGTATCTTATTAATCACCAAAGATTTCCGCTGCTGCTCCGACATCAAGAATATTTCCAAAAGAAGAGAAAAGTCAATACCACGCGATTTAAATGATGAACCATGAAGGTTCAGACAGTTCAAACAATTTGCTTAGCAAGTTTTTCAAAGACACGGGAAATGAATGCCTTATGTAAACGATGTAGCATCTTTAAGAGGAGTTCGGTCCGAGAGAATAGTTCCCGTATGAGAGAAGTTCGCAATGTATCTTTGTTCCTGTTAGTAGTGAGTCACTCTAATAGGACTATTGTAAGCTCAAACGTCAGTGTGTAGTATACACAAGCTTTTAAAATAAAGAAGGTATTTGCACGAGACATTGAAGTGAATCATTTGTTATTTATTCGAACAACCAGAATTGTTCTCTCGATATGAATATGCTCACTGTTCCACTCTATGAGAGAACACTGTTTCAGTTTCACGCTAAAACAGTTACAAAATAAGTCACTCTCATTCATTGAGAAGAATAAATTATTAATGAATATCTCTTTTGAAACTCGTGCTAGCTGTATAGAATACAATATATATTTCATCTCCTTAATAAACGAACATGGAAATAAATATTAATAAAATAATTACTCAAGGTAAAGTTAGAAGAAAAGACAATTTCTGTATAGGTTTTCATTGTTCGTATCACCTAACATGGAAATAAATATTAATAAAATAATTACTCAAGGTAAAGTTAGAAGAAAAGACAATTTCTGTATAGGTTTTCATTGTTCGTATCACCTAACATGGAAATAAATATTAATAAAATAATTACTCAAGGTAAAGTTAGAAGAAAAGACAATTTCTGTATAGGTTTTCATTGTTCGTATCACCTAACATGGAAATAAATATTAATAAAATAATTACTCAAGGTAAAGTTAGAAGAAAAGACAATTTCTGTATAGGTTTTCATTGTTCGTATCACCTAACATGGAAATAAATATTAATAAAATAATTACTCAAGGTAAAGTTAGAAGAAAAGACAATTTCTGTATAGGTTTTCATTGTTCGTATCACCTAACATGGAAATAAATATTAATAAAATAATTACTCAAGGTAAAGTTAGAAGAAAAGACAATTTCTGTATAGTTTTTCATTGTTCGTATCACCTAATTTGAAGAAACGAAAGCCAACAAAAACAAGTTTAAGACGTCTAACATTATTGTTAGTAACAACTGGATAAAGTTGTGAAATTTGTAACGACTGTTCCTTTTATTTTAGTGATCAGTAAAGTTTTGGAAAAGAAGTCACTCAGTTTGAAACGAAGGTACAGAATGTTTCGTCATGAAAGGTTCTGTGTTACATTTAAAACTGTAATCCAATAAACCTCGCGTGTTGTCAGTAGTAAGCACCATGTAGTGTCAGACACGCTTTAAACACTCATTCCATTTAGTTTAAAGTACTTCGTAAGAAACTGCAATCGGTTGAGAATTTCACAAGAAATAAGAACTTTCAGAAAATAATGTTAACTCTTGAATACAAAATATTTATGTCTGGTTATTTTTTTTAATGTACGAAGCAAGTTCCGGGACATATCGAGGATCTAATCTTTGACCTTCCGATCCGCAAATCGATACAGTAGCTATTAACCCACAAACAGCGCGATGACTTCTGGTACAGTTATATGTGCGTCTCGCGGCAAGTTCTTATAACAAAGTCATACCCAGTAAAAACGGGTAAATTATATTACGTAGAAGATATTCAAACTAATGTTCTGTAACCTCTCGAGCCGACAGCACGAGGTTATACATTTAAGCATAAGGCGTATGACGTCAGCGAGAGATCTAGAAGTGTCTCCTGTTCTTCTTGTAGTCCAACATAGCTCTGAGGAAATTTTTTTATAATTATTCATGAGCTATGTTTACGGTAGATTCGGAGACTAAACCGGACGAACCTGTAACATTGCATGGAAATACCAAAACGGTTTTCTGACACGTTAAGTCACCATTTTATTACTTCATGACGTAAATAGCTTAATTTATCGTTTTTAAGGTATACCATCTATCAACAGATATCTTATGTTCACTAATGTTTACATATGTTTCCACATAGGAAGGCCATCCATTAACATTTTGTGAATTATCATATCAGCGCTATCTGTCACACCTGAAGTGTATTTTATAACCGTGATCAGTAGCTCTAAGCACTTTCAATGGAATGTTCTATTTCTAAAGGTAAAATATTAGAAATTATATCTTGCAACACATGTATAGCTCTACGTTAAGATATGAACATGTCTCAGATTGACCTATCCATAGCCTTTGTACCACCTTTAAACCCTGTATAAACTGGAATAACTCAGGTGAATATATATTTTTAATAATACAGAGTTGCATATTGGTTATCTTATCCCTGTCTCCCAGTTGGTCAACGGAAAAGTTTATAGACTTACATCACAAATATTCAGGGTTTGATTCCCCGCGATGATTTGTTTGTGTGAAATAAAGCACATAGCTACACAATGAGCAAACTGTGCTCTATCCACCACAGGTAATGAAACCCGGTTTCTAGCTGTGTGAGTCCGTAAACATACCGCGACTTCACTCAGAAAGTATCCTCTATTGACAGAGCGCTGATAACATACCGTTTATCTCTTCACTAAGAAGACAAAAACAATAGTTGTTTTATCTATAATTATACTTCCTTGACAAATATTATAATGCCTTAGGCCGAACGTGGGCTGATGGTTAGTAATTTCCTTATTCTGAATCCGAAGGTCAAAGGTTATGTTCCTTTGCTACGGATATGTCCTCTGAACTATAAGAGCGATTGTCAAAATCTACTATTCTATTTGTTTGTTTAGGTTAGAGTAAATTTAAACTGGGTTATCTACTGTGATCGGTTAGGCCAGAGGTTCCCAACCTTTTGGCACTCGCGACATGAAAATGTAATTGATGAAATAAAATTAATGTTATATAACATGTAGTATATAACATTAGGTAATCAGATGATAACACTTGTAGTATATAACATTAGGTGATCAAATGATCACACGCGTAGTATATAACATTAGGTGATCAAATGATCACACGCGTAGTATATAACATTAGGTGATCAAATGATCACCAACATAAAATTCCGCCAACACTAATCATCACGTGATAAATTTCAAGATATATTCAAATACATTGTGTTTGTGGCTGATCAAAACGCAGGTTTACGAACCCTGCACGTGTGTACTAGCTTCTCAGTTACGGCTTTAAAAAGATACTCGCGAACTGAACGTGAAAACTCTATACACTGTCACGTTTCACAACGTTTGAGGTACAAATGACACCAGAAGTTAGGCACGTATTAACAAATCTGTGTGTGTTATGAATAGTATTTCGCGAGCAATGAACTGTCTAGGAATTTAAATTATCCCACGAGTCATTTAGTTTAACTGAACAATCCACATTCATATTTGCTTACCTAAAAATTGAAAAAATTACTGAAGTCACTGTGACGGCCACGTTAACATAAAGAAGTAACTGTAACCACAATAACATTGAAGCCACTATGACGTCATATTGTACTAAAAGAGTCACTGTAAGCGCCATATTATTGTAAGAAAGTACTATGGTCGCCATATTGTTACAAGGAAGCTATTGTGACCCCGTATTCTTATACTAAATTCACTGTGACCTTCGTATTTTGTTAAGTAAAAGTTGTGGGCTCAGCAGATAGCCCGATGTGGCTTTGGTACAAGAAAACACACAAGTAGAAGTTTTCCCTTAATGTCCATTTGCTTCAATTATAAAATAATTTGTTCGTTTTAAGCATAAAATTTACATAATGGGCTATCTGCATCGTTCATTCTCACCGCAGCAATCAAACTTCAAATGTTAGCACTATAAGCGGTAGCAGTGAGCTTGTGGTTGGTGCAGTAACTGAAGATATCATATAAATAATTCTTTGTTCAGAGAATTACCACAGTCCAGTCCAAAACGGCTTTTTAACTATATTTTGTTAAACTACTCATGAAAGAGCTTTCCAGTCGTTATTCGTGATAAAAAAAAAACCAGCATGGCCAGGTGGTTAAGGCACTCGACTCGTAATCCCAGGGTCACGGGTTCGAATCCCCGTCACACCAAACATGCTCGTCCTTTCAGCCGTAGGGGTGTTATAAAGTAACGGTCAATCCCACTATTCTTTTGTAAAAGAGTAGCCCAAGAGTTGGCAATGGTGACTAGCTGCCTACCTTCTAGTCTTACACTGCAAAATTAGGGACGGCTAACGCAGATAGCCATCGTGTAGCTTTGCGCAAAATTCAAAACAAACCAAGCCCAAATTTTTGTTCTTTCACTTGGACCGACTTCAATTGACCTTCAAATTCTCTTTACATAAAACATACTTGTCCGTTTCATTGTCGGTGTCACATGTTACAACACAAGTTGTTTGAGGAACAGAATGAACCAGCTTCGATAAAATTTGGCATAGAACTCAAGTGAACCCTCCAAAATGGTAGACATTTATATTTTGTCACCTTAATATTGTGAATACAGGTTAATGGGATAGGATATCGATAGAAAAATACAAAAAGTTGACATCGGATAAAAATGTGACGTTTAATATCATGCATATTACTTGCACCTTTGTATCAGATGTATGGTTCGTGTGCTACGGCTCAAAATAATGGAATGGATGGCCCACGCCCCCATCCACAGATAACCTTTATGAAGCCTAGCATTGGTGGTTACCTATGGTAGAATATAATAAGAACTATTAAATAAGTACACAAACATATACATATATATATTATATATATACTTCAAATCTAGTTTGATGCTTCACTATAAAGTACATAAAACAATACTGGAAAAAGTGAAACGGAATAAGACACCTCCATAACTTGAAATATTTTTAGAGGCTACTTGTAGAGTAAACTAACATTGCCACTAGGTGACTCTGAAGTAATAGGGTACTCTTCCCTCTAACTGGATTGTTTATAGCACAAGTTCTGTGTTATTTTGAAAAAGTGGGTGGAAAAAGGAAGTGAAGGAATTTCACGTAGACCTTGCAGCTATTGGTGGAACTACTTTTTGGATGTATGTAGGCCGAAAAAAGTATTCTAGCGATTAAGAAATAAAACTACATAACTAAAGACTGTCCTAGTTCTTCATCTATCTTCACGAGGGTTAACCAACAGGTAGGTTGTTGACATGTTACGAAACATACTATAATGAAGAGAGTTTTCTCGTAGTGTGTCCTAGATTAATTTAAAATAAATACTTTACATTTAAGAAAACGTTTTTTTAATTTTTTTCTCCCAGTGGTCGGTGGTAATTTAATGATATTATAAAGCAGGGACTCAGTTCCTCACGGCGAACTGAGCGCATATAACCTATAGCTTAGCTAAAAACAATTAAAACTTTTAAATCATTTCTACGACAATTGCGCATCTGATGACTTATTTTCTTTAGTCCATTCAAGTCCTTAATTATTTATTACGTGCAAAGCAAAACTTCTTGAAATCTCCTTTGTATAGTCGTAATCCAAGGGACGGCTAGCGCAGACAACCCTCGTCTAGCTTTGCGCAAAATTCAAAGCAAACCAAACCAGTCAAAGAAGCTTGTGTAAAACCCATCTATATAAAAGGTTTTAGTTTGAATTTTGAGCAAACAAACTCGAAAACTATCTGCGCTAGCCGTCCCTAGTTTGGTAGTGTAAGACTAGAGGGAAGATAACTAGTCATCAGCACCCACCGCCAACTCTTGGACTACTCTTTTACCAACGAATAGTTGGATTGACCGTCACATTATAGCGCTCCCACAGCTGAAAGGGTGAGCACGTTTGGTGTGACGAAGATTCGAACCCGCGACCCTTAGATTACAAGTCGAGCGCCTTCACCACCTGGCCAGGCGGGGCCTAACCTCTTTATAGATCACTAACTGAAAGCTGTAAAAATAAACAAGTTTCATGCTATAACACCATATTTACCATAAATATATTTTTATTAATTCTATTTAAGAAAGTGTTTTTCTTACATGAAAATTAGTATTTCTTTCTTTTCAGAAAGCCCTACCCACACACCACAGTGGTTCCGCAGTAAGTTCGAGAGCACACACAGCTAAGAAATGGGTTTTGATGCTAGAGGTGCTACGTAACTATAAGATTTTATGGTAGGCTCTGATTGGGTAACTTCCTCTCGATCAATACTTCAAAAATAAGTACGACTGTAGTTGAATCCAAGAGTCTCTGAGTCTGGTTGTTTAGATGTCGTACAGGTTACAATTCCTTGTATTGTTTCCAAAGGTCGTAGTTTTAATCTTGGTAGAATTACCTTTTGTTGGCTGGATGCCAGGCTTAGCTTTATTAAAAATTTAGTTATGGTTGTGATAACAAAAAAAAAAAGAGCAACTTGGGAAGCCTTGGATCATCAGATCCACAGCTCTGCTTGTTTCTGTGTTGCTTGTTCTTTTTAATTTAACGCAAACAAACGCGAAATTCAAACACAAACCTAATCGCCAATTCTCTAGTCTCGATTATGATATGTGCAAATTTATAGTGGTTAAGGTTTACCAAGCATCAACTTCTTTTAAAATAAATATTAAACCTCTCAGTCGCTTCAACAACACAGATGTATTTCTTTAATCAATAAATCGCGATTGCACAAAATTTATTAAGACAGATAAAAAATTCCTTTTGTTTTTCGAATATCGCGCAAAGCTATAGGAGAGCTATCTGCGATAGACGCCCACAGTTTAACAGTTTAAGACTACAGAAAAAGCAACTAGTCACAGCAGTGTAAGAATAGAAAGAAGGCAACTATTCATAACAGTATGAGAATAGAGAGAAGGCAACTATTCATAGCAGTGTAAGAATAAAGAGAAGGCAAATAGTCATTGCAGTGTCAGAATAGAGAGAAAACAAATAGTCATAGCAGTGTAAGAATAAAGAGAAGGCAACTAGTCATAGCAGTGTAAGAATAGAGAGAAGGCAACTATTCATAGCAGTGTAAGACCAGAGAGAAAGTAACTAGTCATAGCAGTGTGAGACTAGAGAGAAGGAAACTAGTTATTGCAGTGTCAGAATAGAGAGAAGGCAAATAGTCATAGCAGTGTAAGGATAGAGAGAAGTTAACTATTCATAGCAGTGTAAGACTAGAGAGAAGGCAAATAGTCATAGCAGTGTAAGAATAGAGAGAAGGCAACTATTCATAGCAGTGTAAGACTAGAGAGAAGGTAACTAGTCATAGCAGTGTAAGAATAGAGAGAAAACAACTAGTCATAGCAGTGTGAGAATAGAGAGAAGGCAACTATTCATAGCAGTGTAAGACTAAAGAGAAGGTAACTAGTCATAGCAGTGTGAGACTAGAGAGAAGGAAACTAGTTATTGCAGTGTCAGAATAGAGAGAAGGCAAATAGTCATAGCAGTG
Source organism: Tachypleus tridentatus (assembly GCF_004210375.1). NCBI lineage: Eukaryota > Metazoa > Arthropoda > Merostomata > Xiphosura > Limulidae > Tachypleus > Tachypleus tridentatus. Next base: position 55,722,681 of record NC_134829.1, on the reverse strand, counting down.
TAAGAATAAAGAAAAGGCAACTATTCATAGCAGTGTAAGACTAGAGAGAAGGTAATTAGTCATAGCAGTGTAAGAATAGAGAGAAGGCAACTAGTCATAGCAGTGTAAGGATAGAGAGAAGGTAATTATTCATAGCAGTGTATAGATAGAGAGAAGGTAACTATTCATAGCAGTGTAAGACTAGAGAGAAAGGAACTATTCATAGCAGTGTAAGAATAGAGAGAAAACAACTAGTCATAGCAGTGTAAGACTAGAGAGAAGGTAACTAGTCATAGCAGTGTAAGAATAGAGAGAAGGCAACTAGTCATAGCAGTGTAAGGATAGAGAGAAGGTAACTATTCATAGCAGTGTAAGACTAGAGAGAAGGCAACTATTCATAGCAGTGTAAGAATAGAGAGAAAACAACTAGTCATAGCAGTGTAAGACTAGAGAGAAGGTAATTAGTCATAGCAGTGTAAGAATAGAGAGAAGGTAATTATTCATAGCAGTGTAAGACTAGAGAGAAGGCAACTATTCATAACAGTATGAGAATAGAGAGAAGGCAACTATTCATAACAGTATGAGAATAGAGAGAAGGCAACTAATTATTGCAGTGTAAGAATAGAGAGAAAGCAAATAGTCATAGCAGTGTAAGAATAGAGAGAAGGCAAATAGTCATAGCAGTGTAAGAATAGAGAGAAGGCAACTAGTCATAGCAGTGTAAGAATAGAGAGAAGGCAATAAGTCATAGCAGTGTAAGGATAGAAAAAGCAACTATTCATATTAATGTAAGACTAGAGAGAAGGTAACTAGTTACAGCAGTGCAAGACTAGACAAAAAAGAAGTAGTCATAGCAGTGTAACACTAGAAAGAAGGCAACTAGTCATATTAGTGTAAGACTAAAGAGAAGGTAACTAGTTACAGCAGTGTAAAATTAGAGAGAAAGCAACTACTCATAGAAGTGCAAGAATAGAGAGAAGGGAACGAGTCACAGCAGTGTAAGAATAGAGAGAAGGTAACTATTCATAGCAGTGTAAGAATAGAGAGAAGGTAACTATTCATAGCAGTGTAAGACTAGAGAGAAGGTGACTATTCATAGCAGTGTAAGACTAGAGAGAAGGTGACTATTCATAGCAGTGTAAGACTAGAGAGAAGGTAACTATTCATAGCAGTGTAAGACTAGAGAGAAGGTAACTAGTCACAGCAGTGTAAGAATAGAGAGAAGGTAACTATTCATAGCAGTGTAAGACTAGAGAGAAGGTAACTATTCATAGCAGTGTAAGAATAGAGAGAAGGTAACTATTCATAGCAGTGTAAGAATAGAGAAGGTAACTATTCATAGCAGTGTAAAACTAGAAAGAAGGCAACTAGTCATAGCAGTGTAAGACTAGAGAGAAGGAAACTAGTTAAAGCAGTGTAAGACTAGAGAGAAGGCAACTAGTCATAACAGTGTAAGACTAGAGAGAAGGAAACTAGTTAAAGCAGTGTAAGACTAGAGAGAAGGGAACAAGTTATTGCAATGTCAGAATAGAGAGAAGGTAACTATTCATAGCAGTGTAAGACTAGAGAGAAGGTAACTATTCATAGCAGTGTAAGAATAGAGAGAAGGTAACTATTCATAGCAGTGTAAGACTAGAGAGAAGGTAACTATTCATAGCAGTGTAAGAATAGAGAGAAGGTAACTATTCATAGCAGTGTAAAACTAGAGAGAAGGTAACTAGTTAAAGCAGTGTAAGACTAGAGAGAAGGCAACTAGTCATAACAGTGTAAGACTAGAGAGAAGGAAACTAGTTAAAGCAGTGTAAGAATAGAGAGAAGGCAACTAGTCATAACAGTGTAAGACTAGAGAGAAGGAAACTAGTTAAAGCAGTGCAAGAATAGAGAGAAGGGAACTAGTCATAGCAGTGTAAGAATAGAGAGAAAGTAACTATTCATAGCAGTGTAAGACTAAAGAGAAGGTAACTATTCATAGCAGTGTAAGACTAGAGAGAAGGTAACTATTCATAGCAGTGTAAGACTAGAGAGAAGGTAACTATTCATAGCAGTGTAAGACTAGAGAGAAGGTAACTATTCATAGCAGTGTAAGACTAGAGAGAAGGTAACTATTCATAGCAGTGTAAGACTAGAGAGAAGGTAACTATTCATAGCAGTGTAAGACTAGAGAGAAGGTAACTATTCATAGCAGTGTAAGACTAGAGAGAAGGTAACTATTCATAGCAGTGTAAGACTAGAGAGAAGGTAACTATTCATAGCAGTGTAAGACTAGAGAGAAGGTAACTATTCATAGCAGTGTAAGACTAGAGAGAAGGTAACTATTCATAGCAGTGTAAGAATAGAGAGAAGGTAACTAGTTACAGCAGTGTAAAATTAGAGAGAAAGCAACTACTCATAGAAGTGCAAGAATAGAGAGAAGGCAACTAGTCATAACAGTGTAAGAATAGAGAGAAGGTAACTATTCATAGCAGTGTAAGACTAAAGAGAAGGTAACTATTCTAGCAGTGTAAGAATAGAGAGAAGGTAACTATTCATAGCAGTGTAAGACTAGAGAGAAGGTAACTATTCATAGCAGTGTAAGACTAGAGAGAAGGTAACTATTCATAGCAGTGTAAGAATAGAGAGAAGGCAACTACTCACAGCAGTGTAATACTAGAGAGAAAACAACTAGTCATAGCAGTGTAAAACTAGAAAGAAGGCAACTAGTCATAACAGTGTAAGACTAGAGAGAAGGAAACTAGTTAAAGCAGTGTAAGACTAGAGAGAAGGCAACTAGTCATAACAGTGTAAAACTAGAGAGAAGGAAACTAGTTAAAGCAGTGTAAGACTAGAGAGAAGGGAACAAGTTATTGCAATGTCAGAATAGAGAGAAGGTAACTATTCATAGCAGTGTAAGACTAGAGAGAAGGTAACTATTCATAGCAGTGTAAAAATAGAGAGAAGGTAACTATTCATAGCAGTGTAAGACTAGAGAGAAGGTAACTATTCATAGCAGTGTAAAAGAATAGAGAGAAGGTAACTATTCATAGCAGTGTAATACTAGAGAGAAGGAAACTAGTTAAAGCAGTGTAAGACTAGAGAGAAGGCAACTAGTCATAGCAGTGTAAGACTAGAGAGAAGGAAACTAGTTAAAGCAGTGTAAGACTAGAGAGAAGGCAACTAGTCATAACAGTGTAAGACTAGAGAGAAGGAAACTAGTTAAAGCAGTGTAAGACTAGAGAAAAAAGAACAAGTTATTGCAATGTCAGAATAGAGAGAAGATAACTATTCATAGCAGTGTAAGACTAGAGAGAAGGTAACTATTCATAGCAGTGTAAGAATAGAGAGAAGGTAACTATTCATAGCAGTGTAAGACTAGAGAGAAGGTAACTATTCATAGCAGTAAAAGAATAGAGATAATGTAACTATTCATAGCAGTGTAAAACTAGAGAGAAGGTAACTATTCATAGCAGTGTAATACTAAAGAGAAGGAAACTATTCATAGCAGTGTAAGACTAGAGAGAAGGTAACTATTCATAGCAGTGTAAGAATAGAGAGAAGGTAACTATTCATAGCAGTGTAAGACTAGAGAGAAGGTAACTATTCATAGCAGTGTAAGAATAGAGTAAAGGCAACTAGTCATATTAGTGTAAGACTAAAGAGAAGGTAACTAGTTACAGCAGTGTAAAATTAGAGAGAAAGCAACTACTCATAGAAGTGCAAGAACAGAGAGAAGGGAACGAGTCACAGCAGTGTAAGAATAGAGAGAAGGTAACTATTCATAGCAGTGTAAGACTAGAGAGAAGGTAACTATTCATAGCAGTGTAAGAATAGAGAGAAGGTAACTATTCATAGCAGTGTAAGAATAGAGAGAAGGTAACTATTCATAGCAGTGTAAGACTAGAGAGAAGGTAACTATTCATAGCAGTGTAAGACTAGAGAGAAGGTAACTATTAATAGCAGTGTAAGAATAGAGAGAAGGTAACTATTCATAGCAGTGTAAGACTAGAGAGAAGGTAACTATTCATAGCAGTGTAAGAATAGAGAGAAGGCAACTACTCACAGCAGTGTAATACTAGAGAGAAAACAACTAGTCATAGCAGTGTAAGGATAGAGAGAAGGTAACTAGTCATAGCAGTGTAAGACTAGAGAGAAGGTAACTATTCATAGCAGTGTAAAACTAGAGAGAAGGCAACTAGTCATAACAGTGTAAGACTAGAGAGAAGGAAACTAGTCAAAGCAGTGTAAGACTAGAGAGAAGGCAACTAGTCATATTAGTGTAAGACTAAAGAGAAGGTAACTAGTTACAGCAGTGTAAAATTAGAGAGAAAGCAACTACTCATAGAAGTGTAAGAATAGAGAGAAGGCAACTAGTCATAGCAGTGTAAGAATAGAGAGAAGGTAACTATTCATAGCAGTGTAAGACTAGAGAGAAGGTAACTATTCATAGCAGTGTAAGAATAGAGAGAAGGTAACTATTCATAGCAGTGTAAGACTAGAGAGAAGGTAACTATTCATAGCAGTGTAAGAATAGAGAGAAGGTAACTATTCATAGCAGTGTAAGACTAGAGAGAAGGTAACTATTCATAGCAGTAAAAGAATAGAGATAATGTAACTATTCATAGCAGTGTAAAACTAGAGAGAAGGCAACTAGTCATAACAGTGTAAGACTAGAGAGAAGGAAACTAGTTAAAGCAGTGTAAGACAAGAGAGAAGGCAACTAGTCATAACAGTGTAAGACTAGAGAGAAGGCAAATAGTCATAGCAGTGTAAGAATAGAGAGAAGGCAACTAGTCATATTAGTGTAAGACTAAAGAGAAGGTAACTAGTTACAGCAGTGTAAAATTAGAGAGAAAGCAACTAGTCATAGCAGTGTAAGATTAGAGAGAAGGCAACTAGTCATAGCAGTGTAAGAATAGAGAGAAGGTAACTATTCATAGCAGTGTAAGACTAGAGAGAAGGTAACTATTCATAGCAGTGTAAGAATAGAGAGAAGGTAACTATTCATAGCAGTGTAAGACTAGAGAGAAGGTAACTAGTCATAGCAGTGTAAGACTAGAGAGAAGGTAACTATTCATAGCAGTGTAAAACTAGAGAGAAGGCAACTAGTCATAACAGTGTAAGACTAGAGAGAAGGAAACTAGTTAAAGCAGTGTAAGACTAGAGAGAAGGCAACTAGTCATAACAGTGTAAGACTAGAGAAGGAAACTAGTTAAAGCAGTGTAAGACTAGAGAGAAGGGAACAAGTTATTGCAGTGTAAGAATAGAGAGAAGGTAACTATTCATAGCAGTGTAAGACTAGAGAGAAGGTAACTATTCATAGCAGTGTAAGAATAGAGAGAAGGTAACTATTCATAGCAGTGTAAGACTAGAGAGAAGGTAACTATTCATAGCAGTAAAAGAATAGAGATAATGTAACTATTCATAGCAGTGTAATACTAGAGAGAAGGAAACTAGTTAAAGCAGTGTAAGACTAGAGAGAAGACAACTAGTCATAACAGTGTAAGACTAGAGAGAAGGAAACTAGTTAAAGCAGTGTAAGACTAGAGAGAAGGCAACTAGTCATAACAGTGTAAGACTAGAGAGAAGGAAACTAGTTAAAGCAGTGTAAGACTAGAGAGAAGGGAACAAGTTATTGCAATGTCAGAATAGAGAGAAGATAACTATTCATAGCAGTGTAAGACTAGAGAGAAGGTAACTATTCATAGCAGTGTAAGAATAGAGAGAAGGTAACTATTCATAGCAGTGTAAGACTAGAGAGAAGGTAACTATTCATAGCAGTGTAAGAATAGAGAGAAGGTAACTATTCATAGCAGTGTAAGACTAGAGAGAAGGTAACTATTCATAGCAGTGTAAGACTAGAGAGAAGGAAACTAGTTAAAGCAGTGTAAGACTAGAGAGAAAGCAACTAGTCATAACAGTGTAAGACTAGAGAGAAGGAAACTAGTTAAAGCAGTGCAAGAATAGAGAGAAGGCAACTAGTCATAACAGTGTAAGACTAGAGAGAAGGAAACTAGTTAAAGCAGTGCAAGAATAGAGAGAAGGTAACTATTCATAGCAGTGTAAGAATAGAGAGAAAGTAACTATTCATAGCAGTGTAAGACTAGAGAGAAGGAAACTATTCATAGCAGTGTAAGACTAGAGAGAAGGTAACTATTCATAGCAGTGTAAGAATAGAGAGAAGGTAACTATTCATAGCAGTGTAAGACTAGAGAGAAGGTGACTATTCATAGCAGTGTAAGACTAGAGAGAAGGTAACTATTCATAGCAGTGTAAGAATAGAGAGAAGGTAACTATTCATAGCAGTGTAAGACTAGAGAGAAGGTAACTATTCATAGCAGTGTAAGAATAGAGAGAAGGCAACTACTCACAGCAGTGTAATACTAGAGAGAAAACAACTAGTCATAGCAGTGTAAGGATAGAGAGAAGGTAACTAGTCATAGCAGTGTAAGACTAGAGAGAAGGTAACTATTCATAGCAGTGTAAAACTAGAGAGAAGGCAACTAGTCATAACAGTGTAAGACTAGAGAGAAGGAAACTAGTTAAAGCAGTGTAAGACTAGAGAGAAGGCAACTAGTCATAACAGTGTAAGACTAGAGAGAAGGAAACTAGTTAAAGCAGTGTAAGACTAGAGAGAAGGGAACAAGTTATTGCAGTGTCAGAATAGAGAGAAGGCAAATAGTCATAGCAGTGTAAGAATAGAGAGAAGGCAACTAGTCATAGCAGTGTAAGAATAGAGAGAAGAAAACTAGTCATAGCAGTGTAAGACTAGAGAGAAAACAACTAGTCATAGCAGTGTAAGAATAGAGAAAGGCAACTAGTCATATTAGTGTAAGACTAAAGAGAAGGTAACTAGTTACAGCAGTGTAAAATTAGAGAGAAAGCAACTACTCATAGAAGTGCAAGAATAGAGAGAAGGGAACGAGTCACAGCAGTGTAAGAATAGAGAGAAGGTAACTATTCATAGCAGTGTAAGACTAGAGAGAAGGTAACTATTCATAGCAGTGTAAGAATAGAGAGAAGGTAACTATTCATAGCAGTGTAAGAATAGAGAGAAGGTAACTATTCATAGCAGTGTAAGACTAGAGAGAAGGTAACTATTCATAGCAGTGTAAGACTAGAGAGAAGGCAACTATTCATAGCAGTGTAAGAATAGAGAGAAGGTAACTATTCATAGCAGTGTAAGACTAGAGAGAAGGTAACTATTCATAGCAGTGTAAGAATAGAGAGAAGGCAACTACTCACAGCAGTGTAATACTAGAGAGAAAACAACTAGTCATAGCAGTGTAAGGATAGAGAGAAGGTAACTAGTCATAGCAGTGTAAGACTAGAGAGAAGGTAACTATTCATAGCAGTGTAAAACTAGAGAGAAGGCAACTAGTCATAACAGTGTAAGACTAGAGAGAAGGAAACTAGTTAAAGCAGTGTAAGACTAGAGAGAAGGCAACTAGTCATAACAGTGTAAGACTAGAGAGAAGGAAACTAGTTAAAGCAGTGTAAGACTAGAGAGAAGGGAACAAGTTATTGCAGTGTCAGAATAGAGAGAAGGCAACTAGTCATAGCAGTGTAAGAATAGAGAGAAGGCAACTAGTCATAGCAGTGTAAGAATAGAGAGAAGGCAACTAGTCATAGCAGTGTAAGACTAGAGAGAAGGTAACTAGTTACAGCAGTGTAAAATTAGAGAGAAAGCAACTACTCATAGAAGTGGAAGAATAGAGAGAAGGCAACTAGTCATAGCAGTGTAAGAATAGAGAGAAGGTAACTATTCATAGCAGTGTAAGACTAGAGAGAAGGTAACTATTCATAGCAGTGTAAGAATAGAGAGAAGGTAACTATTCATAGCAGTGTAAGACTAGAGAGAAGGTAACTATTCATAGCAGTGTAAGACTAGAGAGAAGGTAACTAGTCATAGCAGTGTAAGACTAGAGAGAAGGTAACTATTCATAGCAGTGTAAAACTAGAGAGAAGGCAACTAGTCATAACAGTGTAAGACTAGAGAGAAGGAAACTAGTTAAAGCAGTGTAAGACTAGAGAGAAGGCAACTAGTCATAACAGTGTAAGACTAGAGAGAAGGAAACTAGTTAAAGCAGTGTAAGACTAGAGAAGGAACAAGTTATTGCAGTGTAAGAATAGAGAGAAGGTAACTATTCATAGCAGTGTAAGACTAGAGAGAAGGTAACTATTCATAGCAGTGTAAGAATAGAGAGAAGGTAACTATTCATAGCAGTGTAAGACTAGAGAGAAGGTAACTATTCATAGCAGTGTAAGACTAGAGAGAAGGTAACTATTCATAGCAGTGTAAGACTAGAGAGAAGGTAACTATTCATAGCAGTGTAAGAATAGAGAGAAGGTAACTATTCATAGCAGTGTAAGACTAGAGAGAAGGTAACTATTCATAGCAGTGTAAGAATAGAGAGAAGGCAACTACTCACAGCAGTGTAATACTAGAGAGAAAACAACTAGTCATAGCAGTGTAAGGATAGAGAGAAGGTAACTAGTCATAGCAGTGTAAGACTAGAGAGAAGGTAACTATTCATAGCAGTGTAAAACTAGAGAGAAGGCAACTAGTCATAACAGTGTAAGACTAGAGAGAAGGAAACTAGTTAAAGCAGTGTAAGACTAGAGAGAAGGCAACTAGTCATAACAGTGTAAGACTAGAGAGAAGGAAACTAGTTAAAGCAGTGTAAGACTAGAGAGAAGGGAACAAGTTATTGCAGTGTCAGAATAGAGAGAAGGCAAATAGTCATAGCAGTGTAAGAATAGAGAGAAGGCAACTAGTCATAGCAGTGTAAGAATAGAGAGAAGGAAACTAGTCATAGCAGTGTAATACTAGAGAGAAAACAACTAGTCATAGCAGTGTAAGAATAGAGAGAAGGCAAATAGTTATTGCAGTGTAAGAATAGAGAGAAGGCAACTAGTCATAGCAGTGTAAGAATAGAGAGAAGGCAACTAGTCATAGCAGTGTAAGGATAGAAAAAGCAACTATTCATATTAGTGTAAGACTAGAGAGAAGGTAACTAGTTACAGCAGTGTAAGACTAGAGTGAAAAAAACTAGTCATCGCAGTGTAAGGATAGAAAAAGCAACTAGTCATATTAGTGTAAGACTAAAGAGAAGGTAACTAGTTACAGCAGTGTAAAATTAGAGAGAAAGCAACTACTCATAGAAGTGCAAGAATAGAGAGAAGGGAACGAGTCACAGCAGTGTAAGAATAGAGAGAAGGTAACTATTCATAGCAGTGTAAGAATAGAGAAGAGATAACTATTCATAGCAGTGTAAGAATAGAGAGAAGGTAACTATTCATAGCAGTGTAAGACTAGAGAGAAGGTAACTATTCATAGCAGTGTAAGACTAGAGAGAAGGTAACTATTCATAGCAGTGTAAGAATAGAGAGAAGGTAACTATTCATAGCAGTGTAAGACTAGAGAGAAGGTAACTATTCATAGCAGTGTAAGACTAGAGAGAAAAACTAGTTAAAGCAGTGTAAGACTAGAGAGAAGGCAACTAGTCATAACAGTGTAAGACTAGAGAGAAGGAAACTAGTTAAAGCAGTGTAAGACAGAGAGAAGGAAACAAGTTATAGCAGTGTCAGAATAGAGAGAAGGCAAATAGTCATAGCAGTGTAAGAATAGAGAGAAGGCAACTAGTCAGAACAGTGTAAGAATAGAGAGAAGAAAACTAGTCATAGCAGTGTAAGACTAGAGAGGAGGTAACTATTCATAGCAGTGTAAAACTAGAGAGAAGGCAACTAGTCATAACAGTGTAAGACTAGAGAGAAGGAAACTAGTTAAAGCAGTGTAAGACTAGAGAGAAGGCAACTAGTCATAGCAGTGTAAGACTAGAGAGAAGGAAACTAGTTAAAGCAGTGTAAGACTAGAGAGAAGGGAACAAGTTATTGCAATGTCAGAATAGAGAGAAAGTAACTATTCATAGCAGTGTAAGAATAGAGAGAAGGTAACTATTCATAGCAGTGTAAGAATAGAGAGAAGGTAACTATTCATAGCAGTGTAAGAATAGAGAGAAGGTAACTATTCATAGCAGTGTAAGAATAGAGAGAAGGTAACTATTCATAGCAGTGTAAGACTAGAGAGAAGGTAACTATTCATAGCAGTGTAAGAATAGAGAGAAGGTAACTATTCATAGCAGTGCAAGAATAGAGAGAAGGGAACGAGTCACAGCAGTGTAAGAATAGAGAGAAGGTAAGTATTCATAGCAGTGTAAGACTAGAGAGAAGGTAACTATTCATAGCAGTGTAAGAATAGAGAGAAGGTAACTATTCATAAAGCAGTGTAAGACTAGAGAGAAGGTAACTATTCATAGCAGTGTAAGACTAGAGAGAAGGTAACTATTCATAGCAGTGTAAGAATAGAGAGAAGGTAACTATTCATAGCAGTGTAAGAATAGAGAGAAAGTAACTATTAATAGCAGTGTAAGAATAGAGAGAAGGTAACTATTCATAGCAGTGTAAGACTAGAGAGAAGGCAACTACTCACAGCAGTGTAATACTAGAGAGAAGGCAACTAGTCATAGCAGTGTAAGAATAGAGAGAAGGTAACTAGTCATAGCAGTGTAAAACTAGAGAGAAGGCAACTAGTCATAACAGTGTAAGACTAGAGAGAAGGAAACTAGTTAAAACAGTGTAAGACTAGAGAGAAGGCAACTAGTCATAACAGTGTAAGACCAGAGAGAGAAGGAAACTAGTCAAAGCAGTGTAAGACCAGAGAGAAGGAAACAAGTTATTGCAGTGTCAGAATAGAGAGAAGGCAAATAGTCATAGCAGTGTAAGACTAGAGAGAAGGCAACTACTCACAGCAGTGTAATACTAGAGAGAAAACAACTAGTCATAGCAGAGTAAGGATAGAGAGAAGGTAACTAGTCATAGCAGTGTAAAACTAGAGAGAAGGCAACTAGTCATAACAGTGTAAGACTAGAGAGAAGGAAACAAGTTAAAACAGTGTAAGAATAGAGAGAAGGCAACTAGTCATAGCAGTGTAAGGATAGAAAAAGCAACTATTCATATTAATGTAAGACAAGAGAGAAGGTAACTAGTTACAGCAGTGCAAGACTAGAGAGAAGGTGACTATTCATAGCAGTGTAAGACTAGAGAGAAGGTAACTATTCATAGCAGTGTAAGAATAGAGAGAAGGTAACTATTCATAGCAGTGTAAGACTAGAGAGAAGGTAACTATTCATAGCAGTGTAAGAATAGAGAGAAGGCAACTACTCACAGCAGTGTAATACTAGAGAGAAAACAACTAGTCATAGCAGTGTAAGAATAGAGAGAAGGTAACTAGTCATAGCAGTGTAAGACTAGAGAGAAGGTAACTATTCATAGCAGTGTAAAACTAGAGAGAAGGAAACTAGTTAAAGCACTGTAAGACTAGAGAGAAGGCAACTAGTCATAACAGTGTAAGAATAGAGAGAAGGCAACTAGTTATTGCAGTGTCAGAATAGAGAGAAGGCAACTATTCATAACAGTATGAGAATAGAGAGAAGGCAACTAGTTATTGCAGTGTCAGAATAGAGAGAAGGCAAATAGTCATAGCAGTGTAAGAATAGAGAGAAGGGAAATAGTCATAGCAGTGTAAGAATAGAGAGAAGGCAAATAGTCATAGCAGTGTAAGAATAGAGAGAAGGCAAATAGTCATAGCAGTGTAAGAATAGAGAGAAAGCAACTACTCACAGCAGTGTAATACTAGAGAGAAAACAACTAGTCATAGCAGTGTAAGAATAGAGAGAAGGCAACTAGTCATAGCAGTGTAACACTAGAGAGAAGGTAACTAGTTAAAGCAGTGTAAGACTAGAGAGAAGGGAACAAGTTATTGCAGTGTCAGAATAGAGAGAAGGCAACTAGTCATAGCAGTGTAAGAATAGAGAGAAGGAAACTAGTTAAAGCAGTGTAAGACTAGAGAGAAGGAAACTAGTTAAAGCAGTGTAAGACTAGAGAGAAGGCAACTAGTCATAACAGTGTAAGACCAGAGAGAAGGAAACTAGTTCAAAGCAGTGTAAGACTAGAGAGAAGGAACAAGTCATTGCAGTGTAAGAACAGAGAGAAGGCAAATAGTCATAGCAGTGTAAGAATAGAGAGAAGGCAACCAGTCATAGCAGTGTAAGAATAGAGAGAAGGCAACTAGTCAAGTCATAGCAGTGTAAGACTAGAGAGAAGGGAACAAGTTATTGCAGTGTCAGAATAGAGAGAAGGCAAATAGTCATAGCAGTGTAAGAATAGAGAGAAGGCAACTAGTCATAGCAGTGTAAGACTAGAGAGAAGGGAACAAGTTATTGCAGTGTCAGAATAGAGAGAAGGCAAATAGTCATAGCAGTGTAAGAATAGAGAGAAGGCAACTAGTTCATAGCAGTGTAAGGATAGAGAGAAGGTAACTATTCATAGCAGTGTAAGACTAGAGAGAAGGAAACCATTCATAACAGTGTAAGAGAATAGAGAGAAGCAACTAGTCATAGCAGTGTAAGAATAGAGAGAAGGCAACTAGTCATAGCAGTGTAAGAATAGAGAGAAGGCAACTAGTCATAGCAGTGTAAGAATAGAGAGAAGGCAACTAGTCATAGCAGTGTAAGAATAGAGAGAAGGCAACTAGTCATAGCAGTGTAAGAATAGAGAGAAGGCAAATAGTCATAGCAGTGTAAGAATAGAGAGAAGGCAAATAGTCATAGCAGTGTAAGAATAGAGAGAAGGCAACTAATCATAGCAGTGTAAGAATAGAGAGAAGGCAACTAGTCATAGCAGTGTAAGAATAGAGAGAAGGCAACTAGTCATAGCAGTGTAAGACTAGAGAGAAGGCGACTATTCATAGCAGTGTAAGAATAGAGTAAAGGCAACTAGTCATATTAGTGTAACACTAAAGAGAAGGTAACTAGTTACAGCAGTGTAAGAATAGAGAGAAAAGCAACTATTCATAGCAGTGTAAGAATAGAGAGAAGGTAACTAGTCACAGCAGTGTAAGAATAGAGAGAAGGTAACTATTCATAGCAGTGTAAGACTAGAGAGAAGGTAACTATTCATAGCAGTGTAAGAATAGAGAGAAGGTAACTATTCATAGCAGTGTAAGAATAGAAAGAAGGTAACTATTCATAGCAGTGTAAGACTAGAGAGAAGGTGACAATTCATAGCAGTGTAAGACTAGAGAGAAGGTAACTATTCATAGCAGTGTAAGAATAGAGAGAAGGTAACTATTCATAGCAGTGTAAGACTAGAGAGAAGGTAACTATTCATAGCAGTGTAAGAATAGAGAGAAGGCAACTACTCATAGCAGTGTAATACTAGAGAGAAAACAACTAGTCATAGCAGTGTAAGAATAGAGAGAAGGTAACTAGTCATAGCAGTGTAAGACTAGAGAGAAGGTAACTATTCATAGCAGTGTAAAACTAGAGAGAAGGGAACTAGTCATAACAGTGTAAGACTAGAGAAAGAAAACTAGTTAAAAGCAGTGTAAGACTAGAGAGAAGGCAACTAGTCATAACAGTGTAAGAATAGAGAAGGAAACTAGTTAAAGCAGTGTAAGACTAGAGAGAAGGAACAAGTTATAGCAGTGTAAGAATAGAGAGAAGGCAACTAGTCATAGCAGTGTAAGAATAGAGAAAGGCAACTAGTCATAGCAGTGTAAGAATAGAGAGAAGGAAACTAGTCATAGCAGTGTAATACTAGAGAGAAAACAACTAGTCATAGCAGTGTAAGAATAGAGAGAAGGCAAGTAGTTATTGCAGTGTCAGAATAGAGAGAAGGTAACTAGTCATAGCAGTGTAAGAATAGAGAGAAGGCAACTAGTCATAGCAGTGTAAGACTAGAGAAAGCAACTATTCATAGCAGTGTAAGACTAGAGAGAAGGCAACTAGTTCATAGCAGTGTAAGACTAGAGAAAAAACTAGTCATAGCAGTGTAAGACTAGAGAGAAGGCAACTAGTCATAGCAGTGTAAGACTAGAGAGAAGGTAACTAGTTATAGCAGTGTAAGACTAGAGAGAAAGCAACTAGTCATAGCAGTGTAAGAATGAGAGAGAGAAGGGAACTAGTCACACAGTGTAAGAATAGAGAGAAGGTAAGTATTGATAGCAGTGTAAGACTAAAGAGAAGGTAACTATTCATAGCAATATAAAATTAGAGAGAAAGCAACTAATCTTAGAAGTGCAAGAATAGAGAGAAAGGAACGAGTCACAGCAGTGTAAGAATAGAGAGAAGGTAAGTATTCATAGCAGTGTAAGAATAGAGAGAAGGTAACTATTCATAGCAGTGTAAGAATAGAGAGAAGGTAACTATTCATAGCAGTGTAAGACTAGAGAGAAGGTAACTATTCATAGCAGTGTAAGACTAGAGAGAAGGTAACTATTCATAGCAGTGTAAGAATAGAGAGAAGGTAACTATTCATAGCAGTGTAAGACTAGAGAGAAGGTAACTATTCATAGCAGTGTAAGAATAGAGAAGGTAACTATTCATAGCAGTGTAAGACTAGAGAGAGGTAACTATTCATAGCAGTGTAAGAATAGAGAAGGCAACTAGTCATAGCAGTGTAAGAATAGAGAGAAGGCAACTAGTCATAGCAGTGTAAGAATAGAGAGAAGGTAACTAGTCATAGCAGTGTAAGACTAGAAAGAAGGTAACTATTCATAGCAGTGTAAAACTAGAGAGAAGGCAACTAGTCATAACAGTGTAAGACTAGAGAGAAAAAACTAGTTAAAGCAGTGTAAGACTAGAGAGAAGGCAACTAGTCATAACAGTGTAAGACTAGAGAGAAGGAAACTAGTTAAAGCAGTGTAAGACTAGAGAGAAGGGAACAAGTTATTAGCAGTGTAAGAATAGAGAGAAGGCAAATAGTCATAGCAGTGTAAGAATAGGGAGAAGGCAACTAGTCAGAGCAGTGTAAGAATAGAGAGAAGGAAACTAGTCATAGCAGTGTAAGACTAGAGAGAAGGTAACTATTCATAGCAGTGTAAAACTAGAGAGCAAGGCCAACTAGTCATAACAGTGTAAGACTAGAGAGAAGGAACTAGTTAAAGCAGTGTAAGACTAGAGAGGCAACTAGTCATAACAGTGTAAGACTAGAGAGAAGGAAACTAGTTAAAGCAGTGTAAGACTAGAGAGAGAACAAGTTATTGCAGTGTAAGAATAGAGAGAAAGTAACTATTCATAGCAGTGTAAGACTAGAGAGAAGGTAACTATTCATAGCAGTGTAAGAATAGAGAGAAGGTAACTATTCATAGCAGTGTAAGACTAGAGAGAAGGTAACTATTCATAGCAGTGTAAGAATAGAGAGAAGGTAACTATTCATAGCAGTGTAAGAATAGAGAGAAGGTAACTATTCATAGCAGTGTAAGACTAGAGAGAAGGTAACTATTCATAGCAGTGTAAGAATAGAGAGAAGGTAACTATTCATAGCAGTGTAAGAATAGAGAGAAGGGAACGAGTCACAGCAGTGTAAGAATAGAGAGAAAGAAACTATTCATAGCAGTGTAAGACTAAAGAGAAGGTAACTATTCATAGCAGTGTAAGAATAGAGAGAAGGTAACTATTCATAGCAGTGTAAGACTAGAGAGAGAAGGTAACTAATCATAGCAGTGTAAGAGATAGAGAGAGGGCAACTATTCATAGCAGTGTAAGACTAGAGAGAAGGTAACTATTCATAGCAGTGTAAGAATAGAGAGAAGGTAACTATTCATAGCAGTGTAACACTAGAAAGAAGGCAACTAGTCATATTAGTGTAAGACTAAAGAGAAGGTAACTAGTTACAGCAGTGTAAAATTAGAGAGAAAGCAACTAGTCATAGCAGTGTAAGAATAGAGAGAAGGAACTAGTCATAGCAGTGTAAGAATAGAGAGAAGGTAACTATTCATAGCAGTGTAAGACTAGAGAGAAGGTAACTATTCATAGCAGTGTAAGAATAGAGAAGGTAACTATTCATAGCAGTGTAAGAATAGAGAGAAGGTAACTATTCATAGCAGTGTAAGACTAGAGAGAAGGTAACTATTCATAGCAGTGTAAGAATAGAGAGAAGGTAACTATTCATAGCAGTGTAAGAATAGAGAAAGTAACTATTCATAGCAGTGTAAGAATAGAGAGAAGGCAACTATTCATAGCAGTGTAAGACTAGAGAGAAGGCAACTAGTCATAGCAGTGTAAGACTAGAGAAAACAACTAGTCATAGCAGTGTAAGAATAACAGAGAGAAGGTAACTAGTCATAGCAGTGTAAAACTAGAGAGAAGACAACTAGTCATAACAGTGTAAGACTAGAGAGAAGGCAACTAGTTATAGCAGTGTAAGACTAGAGAAGGCAACTAGTCATAGCAGTGTAAGACTAGAGAAGGAAACTAGTTAAAAGCAGTGTAAGACTAGAGAGAAAGGAACTAGTTATAGCAGTGTAAGACTAGAGAAGGCAAATAGTCATAGCAGTGTAAGACTAGAGAGAAAACAACTAGTCATAGCAGTGTAAGATAGAGAGAAGGTAACTAGTCATAGCAGTGTAAGACTAGAGAGAAGGCAACTAGTCATAACAGTGTAAGACTAGAGAGAAGGAAACAAGTTAAAACAGTGTAAGAATAGAGAGAAGGTAACTATTCATAGCAGTGTAAGAATAGAGAGAAGGCAACTAGTCATAGCAGTGTAAGACTAGAGAAAACAACTAGTCATAGCAGTGTAAGAATAGAGAGAAGGTAACTAGTCATAGCAGTGTAAGACTAGAGAGAAGGTAACTATTCATAGCAGTGTAAAACTAGAGAGAAGGAAACTAGTTAAAGCAGTGTAAGACTAGAGAAGAGAGAAGGCAACTAGTCATAACAGTGTAAGAATAGAGAGAAGCAACTAGTTATAGCAGTGTAAGAATAGAGAAGCAACTATTCATAGCAGTGTGAGAGAATAGAGAGAAGGCAACTAGTTATAGCAGTGTAAGAATAGAGAGAAGGCAACTAGTCATAGCAGTGTAAGAATAGAGAGAAGGAAACTAGTCATAGCAGTGTAAGACTAGAGAAGTAACAAATTCATAGCAGTGTAAGAATAGAGAGGCAACTAGTTCATAGCAGTGTAAGAATAGAGAAGGCAACTAGTCATAGCAGTGTAAGAATAGAGAGAAGGCAACTAGTTATAGCAGTGTAAGAATAGAGAGAAGGCAACTAGTCATAGCAGTGTAAGAATAGAGAGGAAACTAGTCATAGCAGTGTAAGACTAGAGAGAAAGCAACTAGTCATAGCAGTGTAAGAATAGAGAGAAAGGCAACTAGTCATAGCAGTGTAAGAATAGAGAGAGGCAACTAGTCATAGCAGTGTAAGACTAGAGAGAAAACAACTAGTCATAGCAGTGTAAGAATAGAGAGAAGGTAACTAGTCATAGCAGTGTAAGACTAGACCAGAGAGAAGGTAACTAGTTCATAGCAGTGTAAGACTAGAGAGAAGGGAACTAGTTATAGCAGTGTCAGAGAAGAGAGAAGGCAACTAGTCATAGCAGTGTAAGAATAGAGAAGGAAACTAGTTATAGCAGTGTAAGACTAGAGAGAGAAGGAAACTAGTTCAAGCAGTGTAAGACTAGAGAGAGAAGGCAACTAGTCATAGCAGTGTAAGACTAGAGAGAAGGAACTATAGTTAAAGCAGTGTAAGACTATAGAGAGAAGGAACAAGTCATAGCAGTGTAAGAATAGAGAAGGTAACTAGTCATAGCAGTGTAAGAA
The DNA here is from genome assembly GCF_004210375.1 of Tachypleus tridentatus. Lineage (NCBI taxonomy): Eukaryota > Metazoa > Arthropoda > Merostomata > Xiphosura > Limulidae > Tachypleus > Tachypleus tridentatus. The sequence continues at coordinate 55,705,064 of NC_134829.1, read as the reverse complement.
TAGAGAGAACTAGTCATTAGCAGTGTAAGAATAGAGAGAAGGCAACTAGTCATAGCAGTGTAAGACTAGAGAAGGAACAAAGTTCATAGCAGTGTAAGAATAGAGAAGGCAACTAGTCATAGCAGTGTAAGAATAGAGAGAAGGCAACTAGTCATAGCAGTGTAAGAATAGAGAGAAGGAACTAGTCATAGCAGTGTAAGAATAGAGAAGGCAACTAGTCATAGCAGTGTAAGAATAGAGAGAGAAGGCAACTAGTCATAGCAGTGTAAGAATAGAGAGAGAGGCAACTATTCATAGCAGTGTAAGACTAGAGGAAACTATCATAACAGTGTGAGAATAGAGAGCAAATAGTCTCATAACAGTGTAAGAATAGAGAAGGCAACTAGTCATAGCAGTGTAAGAATAGAGAAGGCAACTAGTCACAAAAGCAGTGTAAGAATAGAGAAAGAAGGAAACTAGTCATAGCAGTGTAAGAATAGAGAGAGGCAACTAGTCATAGCAGTGTAAGAATAGAGAGAAGGTAACTATTCATAGCAGTGTAAGACTAGAGAAGACAACTATTCATAGCAGTATGAGAATAAGAGAGAGAAGAAGCAACTAGTCATAGCAGTGTAAGAATAGAGAGAAGGCAACTAGTCATAGCAGTGTAAGACTAGAGAGAAGGGAACTAGTTATAGCAGTGTAAAGAATAGAGAAGGCAACTATTCATAGCAGTGTAAGAATAGAGAAGGCAAATAATCATAGCAGTGTAAGATAGAGAGAAGGTAACTATTCATAGCAGTGTAAGAATAGAGAGAGAGCAACTAGTCATAGCAGTGTAAGACTAGAGAGAAAACAACTAGTCATAGCAGTGTAAGAATAGAGAGAAGGTAACTAGTCATAGCAGTGTAAGACTAGAGAGAAGGTAACTATTCATAGCAGTGTAAGAATAAGAGAGAAGGTAACTATTAGCAAGCAGTGTAAGAATAGAGAAAGTAACTATTCATAGCAGTGTAAGAATAGAGAGAAGGTAACTATTCATAGCAGTGTAAGAATAGAGAGAAGGCAACTAGTCATAGCAGTGTAAGAATAGAGAAAACAACTAGTCATTAGCAGTGTAAGAATAGAGAGAAGGTAACTAGTCATAGCAGTGTAAGGAACTAGAGAGAGAGCAACTAGTCATAACAGTGTAAGACTAGAGAGAAGGAAACTAGTTAAAACAGTGTAAGACTAGAGAGAAGGAAACTAGTCATAGCAGTGTAAGAATAGAGAGAAGGAAACTAGTTATAGCAGTGTAAGACTAGAGAGAAGGAACATGTCATAGCAGTGTAAGAATAGAGAAGGCAACTAGTCATAGCAGTGTAAGAATAGAGAGAAGGCAACTAGTCATAGCAGTGTAAGAATAGAGAAAGGCAACTAGTCATAGCAGTGTAAGACTAGAGAGAAGGAACAAGTTATAGCAGTGTAAGAATAGAGAGAAGGAAACTATTCATAGCAGTGTAAGAATAGAGAAGGCAACTAGTCATAACAGTGTAAGAATAGAGAGAAGGCAACTAGTCATAAGCAGTGTAAGAATAGAGAGAAGGCAACTAGTCATAGCAGTGTAAGAATAGAGAAGAGAGCAACTAGTCATAGCAGCAGTGTAAGACTAGAGAGAAGGCAACTATTCATAACAGTGTAGAGAATAAGAAGAGAGAAGCAACTAGTCATAGCAGTGTAAGAATAGAGAGAAGGTAAACTAGTCATAACAGTGTAAGAATAGAGAGAAGGCAAATAATCATAGCAGTGTAAGAATAGAGAGAAGGCAACC